>NW_022730291.1:434792-438895 GCF_011630105.1 Anneissia japonica | reverse complement strand
GTATGATATAGGCCTAAAAATATATTGACTATATTTTTTATTTATTTTCTAGGGTATAGGCCTAAGAATGAGATAAAATTACCTGACCTTTTTTTAAGAGGGGTAAAACCTTGAATTTTGAATGATTTTTAAGACACCTCAGAAGTTGGGAAAGATCATTTCCGGCCATCTGGGAATCAAACTTTCCCCGAGGTGGACCTCCCTTTCATTTTTGGGTTTAAAGGAAAATGAACACCCCACCCCCACTCTTTCAAATTCTGGATCCGCCCCTGTCCTCGCTCTATAGTACCCTGATCTAAATGGCTTTGCTGATACAAAACAGCATGATGTGTCACTGACATCGAATGTTGGACATACAGCATATTAATCCAGTGGGGTGGGGTGGGTTCACCAGCCGGCCAGACCCTTGAATTTGTAAACATTTTTTAAAAATTTCCGGGCATCTAGAGGTACCAAAATCATACTTTGCTTTGCAACTCCCAGTATAGAACAGACTATAGGTCCTTGACCTTTTGTGATGCCCGTGAGAGGAAAGAGAGAGAGGAAGCATAGCTCCCGTCGAGAGGAATTCAATATTTTTTTGTCGAGGAACACTGCTTAGAAAAAGCATATTTTAACCACCTGAGTGCCATTTTCGAGCGTCTAGAGGGTCATATTCTTAAAATTTGGAATACCTATTGCCCCGGCCCCTACCCCGTCATAAATTTTCTGGATCCACCCCTGCTATGGTCCAGGATAATCTTAAGTGGGAGATCCACATCATGGAGATTGTTTGAAAGGGGAGTGGCAGGATTCATATGCTCTGTCGACTCAAATAATCAGTGTTTCTGAACTTCCCGCTCCAATATCTATCACATCCTTGTAGATCATAAGGTCGTATTTGAGGAACTCGATGACGTCATTCGTAATAGCTGACCATTGACAACTTAATAGCCTCAACCCTCTTCCTTGTAATCACCCCGAGGTTAAAGGACGGACCGCGAGAAGTTTCGACCTCGAGGCATCAGAATACTAAATTGTGTGTGAATTAACTGATTTCTATCCTACCAATCATCAAATCCGACAAAATATCCGGTAAAACAGCTTATGTTCCGGGGTCTATATAAGCTGGAAATGAATGGTTATCGCTCTAAGATTAGTGCAGGCTGTTGAGAATTTTTTGTAGTAAAGAAATAGACCTAAACTATTGTGTTCTATCGATTTATTTTATAAATAATACTTGTTTAAGAAATATTTATTACATAAAAAATGTAAAAAAAATATAGATTAAAAGTCATTACTAGGCCTATGGATTTATGTTTACTATTGATTTAGAGGAGTGAGTTAGAAAAATAGTTTTGATATATAAATTCGACATTTTTAGACACAATTGAAAGAACTGAATTACGAGATTGCCATATTTTCTCATCTCAGCCCCAATCATGATTTGACTAAGGTGATTGTTGACTGCACAAAATGGTCCTCATTCTGAAAAAGGTGAACCATAAATATATGGCAACATTTGTACCACAGTTAATAAATTAACAAACGCCCTCTACTAAAGGCAACTTATCTGTTTTATAAATGTCATACTCTACGACATCACCCACACACGGTTTTCATCCGTATAACCAGGGAACAGTAACAGTTTAAGCCAATGAAATAAGAACTCTTTTATTTGGATTGTGCAAAGCAAGAAATCTGAACTTACAGGTAAGTTTTATTAACAAACACTAGTAAATTCTGCATTAAGATTCACATTTTCTATAATAAATACGGAGATTTAATTTTCTCAGTCCAACACATTCATCTCATTAAAAAAAATGTAAATTAGATAATGAAATATACATGTGTAAAAAAGATGAAATTTTAACTCATCAGATTTAAGAGAGATTGCACATTTAATGAGTCGATTATAATTGAAAGTATTAAGTATTCCAATACATTACAATCGTTAAAAGAAAGGAAAATGGGGCAAAAGCTTATCTAAACTGCATAAAATTGTAAATCTATGTTTTTTTTTCAATTAAAATATACCTTAAAAGAATAAAATATGATACAATAACCCATGGTAAATCCCAAAACGCAAATTTTTAAAATACTGTCATAAAATAATAGGCAATTAGCATGGACAGAGACGTAAACTATTATGATTATAAATAAAATAGGAACAAATTGAAATAGTTTAAAACATTTAAAACATTTTATTTATAATTATGATAGTTTTATTTATATGTGCAGTAACTATGTTGTATATTTTCCCTTAAATCATAGACCCATACATTTCATTAAATTTTAAAACAATTGCTTAGAAGAATACAATTATTAATCGTTGATCACCTTCATTGCAGGTACATATGTGGGCAATGGGTGCGTTCTTACAAATCAACCCCCGATCAGGATATAGACGACAGCAGCTTGGTCTAGTTTTTCTAACCTTATTCTTGATATACCCTGTGATGTGTATGCCTACTCCATCGGGAAAAAGTAAGTACTGCGTGATCAATATTTTTAGGACCTACAATATACGCGATAATACATACTTCTATAAATAACTAAATAGCAATTGGTTCATGATATCGAAAGGTTTTATGATAAATTGATTATCTTGCTTGTCGTGTTATAGACTCGGTGGCTCTCTCAGTCCGGTGTTAATTGTGTTTGTCGTTGAAAACATTATCAAGTGTTATTGCACGTTATAGTCAATGCACAGTTCTCTAAAGTTATTTGGTATATTTTCATCAGTTGAATGAATAATGACAAGCCCGCTTTAGGCTCATGACCTACCCATGTTTTGGATACTGCATAATAATGTTCGGGCTACAGAGAGTATCCATTCTATTCTGTAGGCCTAATAAAACATTTTTTTTTTATGATTTTCAAGTGTCATGACGCCGGTTTAATAACGCCGACGCAGTGGGTTCAGATCCCGTCGACATTTTAACCACATAAGAAATTTAATAATAATAATAATAATAATAATAATATAATAATATAATAATAATAATAACAATAATAATAATAAAATAATATATAATAATAATATATAATAATAATAATAATAATAATAATAATAATAATAATAATAACATATCAATTTCTTAACATAAACTATGCCTACTAATTTTATTATTTGACAATGCACAGTTCTAGAAAGTTCTTTGGTCTATTTCCATCTGTTGAATAATTACCAGGGCGCTGTAAGCTCTATAATGAGCTACCCACGTTTTGGATATTGCTAAATCATGTTTTATCTATAGACAGAGATTATCCATTCTATTCTGTAGGCCAATTATAACAGTTTTATTGTTATCAAGAGACATGACACAGGATTGATAACCCAAAGGTAGTTAGTTCGGATCTCGTCGAAATTTTAACCACATAATACATAATACATAATATATCCGTTTCTTAACATAAACTATTACCATTAATTTTATGACATTTTTCTTAATTTGAAAAAATGAAATTCTAAAATCTGAAATAACAATAATATTTATTTCCTATCGTACAAATTAGTCTTACAAAAATTTGAAAGCATTTCCTTTGGTATATTACACTTTTGTGGATCCTGCAGTTTACAGATGGTAGGGCTTGTTTATGATATTTTAATATCTTTTTGAAATGATTATTTTTTATAATACTGTATTGTATTGTATACAAATTACACTGAATATACATATTCTATATATAATTTTATGAAATCACTAAAACAGTACAAAGCACGAGAACCAAAGATGCTGCATTACTTACGATAAATAATGTAAAAAGGATATGAGGAGACAATCACTTAGCTAGGTCTTGCTTGATGTTAAGCATATATTTCATTAGAATATGCATAAACTATGTATGAAGTGTATAAAAAATGTATGGACTAAATCAATAATTAATATCAGAACAGAAACAATAGTTTATTCTATTTAAAACACAAAACTGATGTTGAATTTCATCATAGGCGATTAACGCCTACATTTAATACAATGATCTTCAGATATTTAGATGATATACGTATATAACATGTATATATGTACATAAATATATACATATACACATATATACATACATATATACGCACATACATATACATATACACATATATACAAATACATATACATATATATATA
>NW_022730291.1:408900-432531 GCF_011630105.1 Anneissia japonica | reverse complement strand
CAAATACACACCACCAACAAACAACACAAAACCTCCCCGGCCTTGCCATTATATGCAACGAAAAGAAACGTGTGCTCATCTTGTTGACAAAGAACAAGTTGAAATCGGATGTGCCGCTTACTCGGCCACAGTGTATGCTGATGACACTGCATATAAGAATCCTCATTGTGCCATTTGTAACGCTTATTATTCATATAGTTGCCATCCTACTAAGGTTAAACCTCCACCAACATTGATACCAATACCGTTCGAATCCCCTTACACAACGTTAAATATACTAGTCAATTTTGCTGAAGGAAAAATCAGCTTAACAAAGAAAAACATTGTGAACACGGAAAGTATGGATTGTGGAATAGGTAAAGTCTATAATTCCGACATGGAAGAATGCATAGACCTGCAATGTGGCATTGGCTATGCTCTATCTGGATCATCATGCGTTGTCAGTCAAGATCCCATGCAAGAAACTCCGCACAAATGTAATACGAAACCTCCTATTATCGCTAATCGAATGTTCTGCTTGTGTCAAAGTAACAAGCAACTTGTAAGTGTAATATATCTGACGAACGATAAGATTTCCACATCACACAATTTAAAAGATTATGTGATTAATAATACAGTAAAAACCAATGTTAGTCTTTCTAACCTAAAAGCTGAACATTTTCCAAGCGATGATGGTATATATTATAACGTTTCTTTCGTCACATCTGAGTGCCAACATGTTACCTACTTGTCATCAGTTGTTAGTGAATGGGCTTATGCAGACGACAACGCAACTTCATCGTTGAAGTCGATAACATTCGCCCAATCTTGTTTGAGTATTATGAATACAACATCACGAACAAAAAATTGTGCGACGGAAACAATATCTGCTGATCAAATATATGTTCGTAATTCTAATGGTACAAGGATTCTCAAGAATAAAAATGAATCGATTTACATTCCGGATGACGACTACACTATAGAAATAGCGTACACTAAAAAAAATGACTCAACAATATGTGTGACTGTGAGTGTGGACCCTTGTGGTGATTCTTCAAATCGGTCTTGCCCATTAATCGAGCTCGATCTTGACTCATTTGTAATGCACACCGATAAGATGTGTATAAGAGACAGCATCGATACCAATACCGTTCGAATCCCCTTACACAACGTTAAATATACTAGTCAATTTTGCTGAAGGAAAAATCAGCTTAACAAAGAAAAACATTGTGAACACGGAAAGTATGGATTGTGGAATAGGTAAAGTCTATAATTCCGACATGGAAGAATGCATAGACCTGCAATGTGGCATTGGCTATGCTCTATCTGGATCATCATGCGTTGTCAGTCAAGATCCCATGCAAGAAACTCCGCACAAATGTAATACGAAACCTCCTATTATCGCTAATCGAATGTTCTGCTTGTGTCAAAGTAACAAGCAACTTGTAAGTGTAATATATCTGACGAACGATAAGATTTCCACATCACACAATTTAAAAGATTATGTGATTAATAATACAGTAAAAACCAATGTTAGTCTTTCTAACCTAAAAGCTGAACATTTTCCAAGCGATGATGGTATATATTATAACGTTTCTTTCGTCACATCTGAGTGCCAACATGTTACCTACTTGTCATCAGTTGTTAGTGAATGGGCTTATGCAGACGACAACGCAACTTCATCGTTGAAGTCGATAACATTCGCCCAATCTTGTTTGAGTATTATGAATACAACATCACGAACAAAAAATTGTGCGACGGAAACAATATCTGCTGATCAAATATATGTTCGTAATTCTAATGGTACAAGGATTCTCAAGAATAAAAATGAATCGATTTACATTCCGGATGACGACTACACTATAGAAATAGCGTACACTAAAAAAAATGACTCAACAATATGTGTGACTGTGAGTGTGGACCCTTGTGGTGATTCTTCAAATCGGTCTTGCCCATTAATCGAGCTCGATCTTGACTCATTTGTAATGCACACCGATAAGATGTGTATAAGAGACAGCATCGATACCAATACCGTTCGAATCCCCTTACACAACGTTAAATATACTAGTCAATTTTGCTGAAGGAAAAATCAGCTTAACAAAGAAAAACATTGTGAACACGGAAAGTATGGATTGTGGAATAGGTAAAGTCTATAATTCCGACATGGAAGAATGCATAGACCTGCAATGTGGCATTGGCTATGCTCTATCTGGATCATCATGCGTTGTCAGTCAAGATCCCATGCAAGAAACTCCGCACAAATGTAATACGAAACCTCCTATTATCGCTAATCGAATGTTCTGCTTGTGTCAAAGTAACAAGCAACTTGTAAGTGTAATATATCTGACGAACGATAAGATTTCCACATCACACAATTTAAAAGATTATGTGATTAATAATACAGTAAAAACCAATGTTAGTCTTTCTAACCTAAAAGCTGAACATTTTCCAAGCGATGATGGTATATATTATAACGTTTCTTTCGTCACATCTGAGTGCCAACATGTTACCTACTTGTCATCAGTTGTTAGTGAATGGGCTTATGCAGACGACAACGCAACTTCATCGTTGAAGTCGATAACATTCGCCCAATCTTGTTTGAGTATTATGAATACAACATCACGAACAAAAAATTGTGCGACGGAAACAATATCTGCTGATCAAATATATGTTCGTAATTCTAATGGTACAAGGATTCTCAAGAATAAAAATGAATCGATTTACATTCCGGATGACGACTACACTATAGAAATAGCGTACACTAAAAAAAATGACTCAACAATATGTGTGACTGTGAGTGTGGACCCTTGTGGTGATTCTTCAAATCGGTCTTGCCCATTAATCGAGCTCGATCTTGACTCATTTGTAATGCACACCGATAAGATGTGTATAAGAGACAGCATCGATACCAATACCGTTCGAATCCCCTTACACAACGTTAAATATACTAGTCAATTTTGCTGAAGGAAAAATCAGCTTAACAAAGAAAAACATTGTGAACACGGAAAGTATGGATTGTGGAATAGGTAAAGTCTATAATTCCGACATGGAAGAATGCATAGACCTGCAATGTGGCATTGGCTATGCTCTATCTGGATCATCATGCGTTGTCAGTCAAGATCCCATGCAAGAAACTCCGCACAAATGTAATACGAAACCTCCTATTATCGCTAATCGAATGTTCTGCTTGTGTCAAAGTAACAAGCAACTTGTAAGTGTAATATATCTGACGAACGATAAGATTTCCACATCACACAATTTAAAAGATTATGTGATTAATAATACAGTAAAAACCAATGTTAGTCTTTCTAACCTAAAAGCTGAACATTTTCCAAGCGATGATGGTATATATTATAACGTTTCTTTCGTCACATCTGAGTGCCAACATGTTACCTACTTGTCATCAGTTGTTAGTGAATGGGCTTATGCAGACGACAACGCAACTTCATCGTTGAAGTCGATAACATTCGCCCAATCTTGTTTGAGTATTATGAATACAACATCACGAACAAAAAATTGTGCGACGGAAACAATATCTGCTGATCAAATATATGTTCGTAATTCTAATGGTACAAGGATTCTCAAGAATAAAAATGAATCGATTTACATTCCGGATGACGACTACACTATAGAAATAGCGTACACTAAAAAAAATGACTCAACAATATGTGTGACTGTGAGTGTGGACCCTTGTGGTGATTCTTCAAATCGGTCTTGCCCATTAATCGAGCTCGATCTTGACTCATTTGTAATGCACACCGATAAGATGTGTATA
Source organism: Anneissia japonica (assembly GCF_011630105.1). Taxonomy (NCBI): domain Eukaryota; kingdom Metazoa; phylum Echinodermata; class Crinoidea; order Comatulida; family Comatulidae; genus Anneissia; species Anneissia japonica. The sequence goes on along the minus strand of NW_022730291.1, from coordinate 428,777 downwards.
AGAGACAGCATCGATACCAATACCGTTCGAATCCCCTTACACAACGTTAAATATACTAGTCAATTTTGCTGAAGGAAAAATCAGCTTAACAAAGAAAAACATTGTGAACACGGAAAGTATGGATTGTGGAATAGGTAAAGTCTATAATTCCGACATGGAAGAATGCATAGACCTGCAATGTGGCATTGGCTATGCTCTATCTGGATCATCATGCGTTGTCAGTCAAGATCCCATGCAAGAAACTCCGCACAAATGTAATACGAAACCTCCTATTATCGCTAATCGAATGTTCTGCTTGTGTCAAAGTAACAAGCAACTTGTAAGTGTAATATATCTGACGAACGATAAGATTTCCACATCACACAATTTAAAAGATTATGTGATTAATAATACAGTAAAAACCAATGTTAGTCTTTCTAACCTAAAAGCTGAACATTTTCCAAGCGATGATGGTATATATTATAACGTTTCTTTCGTCACATCTGAGTGCCAACATGTTACCTACTTGTCATCAGTTGTTAGTGAATGGGCTTATGCAGACGACAACGCAACTTCATCGTTGAAGTCGATAACATTCGCCCAATCTTGTTTGAGTATTATGAATACAACATCACGAACAAAAAATTGTGCGACGGAAACAATATCTGCTGATCAAATATATGTTCGTAATTCTAATGGTACAAGGATTCTCAAGAATAAAAATGAATCGATTTACATTCCGGATGACGACTACACTATAGAAATAGCGTACACTAAAAAAAATGACTCAACAATATGTGTGACTGTGAGTGTGGACCCTTGTGGTGATTCTTCAAATCGGTCTTGCCCATTAATCGAGCTCGATCTTGACTCATTTGTAATGCACACCGATAAGATGTGTATAAGAGACAGCATCGATACCAATACCGTTCGAATCCCCTTACACAACGTTAAATATACTAGTCAATTTTGCTGAAGGAAAAATCAGCTTAACAAAGAAAAACATTGTGAACACGGAAAGTATGGATTGTGGAATAGGTAAAGTCTATAATTCCGACATGGAAGAATGCATAGACCTGCAATGTGGCATTGGCTATGCTCTATCTGGATCATCATGCGTTGTCAGTCAAGATCCCATGCAAGAAACTCCGCACAAATGTAATACGAAACCTCCTATTATCGCTAATCGAATGTTCTGCTTGTGTCAAAGTAACAAGCAACTTGTAAGTGTAATATATCTGACGAACGATAAGATTTCCACATCACACAATTTAAAAGATTATGTGATTAATAATACAGTAAAAACCAATGTTAGTCTTTCTAACCTAAAAGCTGAACATTTTCCAAGCGATGATGGTATATATTATAACGTTTCTTTCGTCACATCTGAGTGCCAACATGTTACCTACTTGTCATCAGTTGTTAGTGAATGGGCTTATGCAGACGACAACGCAACTTCATCGTTGAAGTCGATAACATTCGCCCAATCTTGTTTGAGTATTATGAATACAACATCACGAACAAATAATTGTGCGACGGAAACAATATCTGCTGATCAAATATATGTTCGTAATTCTAATGGTACAAGGATTCTCAAGAATAAAAATGAATCGATTTACATTCCGGATGACGACTACACTATAGAAATAGCGTACACTAAAAAAAATGACTCAACAATATGTGTGACTGTGAGTGTGGACCCTTGTGGTGATTCTTCAAATCGGTCTTGCCCATTAATCGAGCTCGATCTTGACTCATTTGTAATGCACACCGATAACACCACCACCAACCTAGTGCACGAAGCAACTGGTAAAATGTTTCCTGCTGGTGAATATAGTATAACCACGAATGGTAGCGTTCTGGTTTGTTCATTTTTTAGTCAAACTGCAGGACTGAATGAAATAGTTATCTTTATGTATTCTGGCACATTACAAATTGTGAACTTGATTGGAGTCATCCTTTCTCTTCTCGGCTTGTTCCTTACTTTTGCAATACGATGTGTTTTCCATGAGCTTCGAACCCATTCGGGGAAGATCATTATGAACTTGTCCTTAGCTCTAGTTATCGCTCACTTGTTAACCCTTCTACAAAGATATTTTCTAGCAGATTCCAAAGCTTGCATCGCGGTTGCAGCTGTCCTCCACTATATCTGGTTGGTAGCATTTCTCTGGATGAACTCCATGGCAATCGATTTGTTCCGCATCTTCCGCGCACTCAGGATCTCCGCTCGAGATGAATATTACAACCAGATTATCTACAGAAGATACATAATGTACAGCTGGTGTACTCCAGCAGTTTTCGTTTGTATTCTCCTAGCAGTTCAGGCCATTGATTTTCCAGCGTTTAAATTTAAATATAGTAATAAATCAGTTTGCTGGATCGTAGACGAATTTGCCAGCCTTGTGGTTTTTGGTGCACCAATCGCTGTAGTCATTATTGTGAATTTTGTTTTGTTTATCTTCACAATAATTGGAATTAGAAAAGCAAAGCGGTCGAAGACTCGTGTGCAGACGAGGAAACGAAAAATGATATCAGAAGAAATAATTATTTATATTAGGGTAAGCAGAGCTCTATGTTTGTTAATTATCTTTGAATTGTTAAGTACGTTTGAAGAAATAATAATTTCGATTCATTAAACGAACAGTGCCAAAATGATTATGATGATTTAAAGAAAAAATGCCTAATGATTGGTTATAAATTATTTAATGTTTTAAACGACATGTTTCGACGTGTCCCACGTCATCATCAGGCAATAGCGCTGTGCTACTGACGGTTTAGATACTGCCGGTCAGATGTAAGGTGAAAACAAGCAAATATTAAGGTAAGTCATGTATATAGAGGTCAGGAATGCTATGGTAAGTCATGTATATAGGAATTAGAATGAATTAGAAATTCCTACATCTGACCGGCAGTATTTAAGCCGTCAGTAGCACAGCGCTATTGCCTGATGATGACGTGGGACACGTCTAAACATGTCGTTTAAAACATTCATTTATTTTATTAGATGCATAACTGCATTGTTATAAATTATTGTTTTTAAAACTGTTTTTGTCTTACAGATGACTACCGTAATGGGTTTCACGTGGCTAGTTGGATTTATTGCGCCTTTCGTAAATCACATAGTATTATGGTACATCTTTATCATTCTAAATACGACACAGGGTGTCTTTATCTTTATCGCATTTAACATCAATAGAAACATGATGGAAATCTTCGCAAAAAAAATATTTCACAGCACAACAAAGGGTCACGGGGAAAAACAAATTTAATAAGCAAGTTTAACATGATCATGGCATTTAGTTGCGTCATGTGATCTAGATAATGTTGAACTTCCTCTAAAAGTAATAGGCCTAATAGAGTAATATAGAGAGGATGATGCGAGGAGTTCATCTGATGTGCTGAACCTTGCTTACATTTTGTAGGTGTATGTAAATGATTGTTTATGCATTTCAGGGTAATTTTTCCAAATGATGGTATGGTTCTAGGCCAGATCGTGAAATCCAGTTTGCCGAATGCCAGATTTCTGAGACCACTTTGCCGAGTACCAGTTTTCCGAGTCAAAAACAATGAATCCCAGTTGGCCGAAACCCAGTTTGCCGAAAGTGAAACATTAACAGCAGCATAAAATTCATGCTCTTACCATGGCTGCAACTCTACTGTACGGAAAGGCATGTCCGGCGGCCAGACATTGAGAATTTATGCCTTTGACAAGCCATTCCAAAACACAATGCTATCACTCTGTATTTTTAAAATAAATAGTGGTTGTTGACATAGTTTAATTATTATTTTTGATAAATTCTCTTAATCAAATAAAAATGAATCAGCTAAAATGTCCAATAAGCATGTTTATAATTAATATATTAAATTTTCAATTAAGATAATAATATGCATATCTTACGGAAATAAATATATCAATAATAATCTAAAATAATACACACGTGTGGTGGACCAAAAATTAGCCGGCATGGGTCCAACTTGTTCGACAGAACGCCCGAAACAAAGGGCCGACTAGAGCCTCGGTCAGGATCCCGACATAAAATTCTCTTGTATGGTTGATAAGAGAGATTTTTCTTTTCGTTTTTAGCCACAATATTAGGGATTGGCAATCAAAATAACGTTATAGATAGGCAAATTATTATATTTGGGCCGCGGCCGACGACCTCTTCGTTGCGTCGAGGGTGCGAGAGAGTACAGGCTTCCCCGACGGAGGGGATACCTCCCGTACCTCCGCTCACGCCAGGCTTTAATATTAATAAAAGACTTGGAAGTCTGTGTTGGTTTTAATTGTATGCACTTGAAGATATATAAAATTATTATTATTATTATTATTATTATTATTATTATTATTATTATTATTATTATTATTATTATTATTATTATTATTATTATTATTCGTTCGAGATCCAGCTAGCTGAAAATAATGCACAGAAAAAGGGTGAGTTTTCTGAAAGTCACGTGCGATATTAGTGCTGTATCAAAATCGTAACGCAAGTCAGGTTGAAAGAATGAAAGAAACTCAACTTCTACCTGGCGCATGGTCAAGTGGTTATATTCTCCATGCGAAAGGTCTCGTGTATTAGTCCCGGTAAAGAATTGTTATGTGAATGAACAACTTTCTAGGTAAAGTATAAACTGTGTAAATGTAACTCGCAGACTCGATAAGTAGGCCTATTGGAAATATTTGGAAAATCATAGAAACACAAATCACGGCATCTCATCATGCAAACAGGCAATCATGAAAGTGCAGTATGTAATATGATATGCTTTATAACAATACATTATAATAATGTAGGACTCTAAGGCTTATACTAATTTAGTGACTAAAATGTCATTAATATAAAGTGATTGTTTATATAATCATCATGAACTACCAAACAATCGTGTAATTGTTTTGGAAAAAAAATCTGGAAAAATAATACTACAATTTTCGTGATCGCTTTAACATATCTATAAAGCCTTAACGAATACGTTTGTATCCAACATGACGACGAATAGCAGCTAGGTATTCTTCGACGATCGGATTACGTCCCCAAATACTCCAGCAAAAAAAATAAAAATCGCAAGTGATTCGGGTGGAAATCGAACCCACGACCACCAGGTATCTAGCCTGATGGTCGTTTTGGCAAACTGGATTTCGACCAACTGCTCGGATACCAAAAGTATTAATACCCGTTGCTTGGACGAAGTTTCAAGAAGCTTCAGCCAAGGAAAGTGACAAAATGGCGGACAGAAAAGTTCCAAAAGTAGGATATCAGAAAAAGAAAAATATAATCATAAAAACAATTACAAAAGATCTTTTTTTAAATATAAAATATCTACTATATTAATTGCTAATTTATCATGTCGCCAATTTATTGTGTAGTATAAATGTACGATTCCAATGGTGTACCCAATGCTATTGTAAAATCACTGGGTACCCAATGCTTCTGTAATATCACTGTGTAATAAAAACAAATTAATGTTTACATATATATAAATGTTTATTTTAGCTCCGATGAGGAGCTCTAGGAGTACTCGACTACCCTGATTAATAGATATTTTTGGTCATTGATTAATAGACCTTTTTTTTTTATGGCACCCGTTCGGGCAATGATTAATAGATTTTTTTTTTACCGTAGGTCTGCGTCGCCAGTTTTGAACGAACGTGAAGGAAATTGTGTACACATAAACTAGAGGGGATTTCCAACAAACATTTTTTTTCCTTCCAATTTTAAGACTTTTTTTTCCAATTTTTTAACACATTTTAATGTTTTACAAATGTTAATTTTATTTTTCTTATTTTCATTCTGTAATTTCATTATCCTGATGTGTTTAATTAAGATTAATTTAATCATTAGCCATATGCCTAAAGAAGTATATTAATTGAATTAGGCCCTAATTGTTACATTAAGTATTATTTTCTTATTTCATTCTCTATTATTAAGCCTTCATCTGTACAGTATTCTGATGTGGTTTTTTACTCTTTTTTTTTTAAAGATTAGGGCCTAGATTAATGTAAGTATTTTGATTTACTTTATCTTTAGATTAATTGCTTAATTATAAATATCTTTATAACATACCACCGGTACAGTAGGATAAAGTTTATACCGGTTGTAATAAAGGAATGCCTGAAAGCGAATGGAACAATGCAAGTAATTGTTCCCTGGTGAAAGCATAGCAACAATTAATGATTAGGCGTAAACAAGTTACGCCTACCTGGAAGCATCACAACCAGAATCAACGAATGTGTTTAGAATCTAATCAAAATAGGCCTAAACATAATTATGCGCAATATTTCACTGGTACATTATTATTCTACGATTATTATTAATGAACTAAACAAAGATGTTGCTCTGCCGAATTTGCTTCTTTTTTTCTTTTTTTTTTGTAAAGCTTTTTATATGTTCAGATTTATTTTTATAGTATTAATTCGTAAATAACATATTTGATTGTAATACACGCCATCGTGTTGGGATTCAATATTTCGACATTAATTATGTCATCATCAGGAATGATGATGACATAATTAATGTCATCATTCCTGATGATGACATAATTAATGTCGAAATATTGAATCATATTGAATATTATGTCATCATTCCTGATGATGACATAATTAATGTCGAAATATTGAATCCCAACACGATGGCGTGTATTTCAATATTTGATTGTATGTAGTACAATTTATATATAGGAAATTATGTTTTCCGTAACTAGTATTTCAATGTGCAACCCCTAAATAAGTATATTTATTGCTTTTTCTCATCTTGAAAATTGTAGTTTTTCGTAATTCATAATTAGTATTTTAATGTGCAATTGTAAACAGACAATTTTAAGACTTGTACTACCGTTTTCGTATTTATGTAAAAATATTTATAATTAACAGAAATCTATATATCTCTCTATAGGCCTAAACGATATTAAAATAGGAAGCAGATGTGAGCTGTAAATTCAAAACGTTGTGTTTAGCCTGCATTGGCCAATGATACGGTAGGCTACCGTACGTTGAGAGGCAGCTGCTCTCCAGAGAGTATTTTACTAAAGCTGCCTGAACATTGCAATCCTATATGATTTTTTTTATCGTATTTATTTTTTTACCTCAAACAAACAAATAAAATAAAAGCTAAAATTTTTTTTTTTTTTTTTTTTTGCAAATTAGCTGTCATTCAGCATCATAGTTTTTATAAAAAAAACGTGTATAATATTCTGCCTATCTCGTTGAATGGCAAATAAAACGCTATATTAGCAGCAGAGCACTGGCTCATTTGGAAACAAATTTAAACTCAAAATACGGCCCAATATCGTTCGGAGATACTAGTAATCAAATGACCAAAGGCATGCGGCCGACAGTAATTTGTTGTGGCCCGTGAAAATGAATAAAAAAAAACCCCAATGTGTGCGGCATGCCAACCATAGAAAAAAAAAAAAAAAAAAAAAAAAAAAAAAAAAAAAAAAACATGTTTATTTACGGCCCGACACCGACCATCTGTAAAAGTATTATTCAAACTGAGCATAAAGCGGTATAAAAGGCCTAGGCCTACATGAAGGCTTTTCTGCAAGCGCGCACTAGAAAAATAGCCCTAAAAGTTTGGGTGTGATTCTCGGTGTTAAATTAAACATTTACTTTGCCCCTCCGACCAATATGTTATTCCCACTCCTAGGCAATGGATTCTACGTTATCATTATCTGTATAGCGAACTTTATGTATTTCAACTTTAGTAATTCCTAAATTGCATAAATAATTCTATAATTTCCATTTGTTTTTTGACTAGCATTATTATGTTGCAATTAAACTGTTACCAGAATTATAAATTAAGATAATTTTAACCATTATACCTTATATAAGCTTTATTTCAACAAAGAAATCTTGTAATGTTTAGTACATGATACAGTATATCAAATTTACGACTTCTTGGTTAGGTTAATTGAAATAACAATTAATAGGAAAACAGCCACAGTGGGTCAAAACATCTATAAGTAACCAATCGGATGACTTTCTGCCACCAATACCTACAAGTGGTTGCTACAAGAATTTTTGATAAACAGAAACAGTTTTGAAATGTAATCATATCTAATTATCATGATTTCAAATAGGCCGACAACAACAGCGTAAGCTACTAAGTATTATAATTTAATACTTTGATATTGTGGCCAGGAAGACACCTTTCCATTTGTCATAAACAGGAGGACCGTAAAAAGTGTTTAGTAAATCATTTATAATAATTCAAAAAAATGTTCAGTGCAAACTTAAAAAATAAAAAATACTATGCACTGTATAAGAATGAACTATTATTATTATTATTATTATTATTATTATTATTATTATTATTATTATTATTATTATTATTATTATTATTATTATTATTATTATTATTATTATTATTATTATTATTATTATTATTATTATTCGTCGTGGCGTTGCGTTCTCCATAGAATCTGTCTCTTATACACATCTAGATGTGTATAAGAGACAGATATATATATTGTGTTGTCCACAACCAAAGTACTACGCATGGTCCATGGTTCATGTTTTCGAATTGATGGAAGCGTTACGGTACTCCAGAAAGAAGAGATAATTATAGTTCACTTCATGTCAGTGTTTGTTATAATAACTTAACATTTTTGCAAAGCAATGATGAATTGCGTCATACATAAGCAGCGCCTTGGTCCCGAAGAATGAAACAAGCCGTAGGAAAATTATTAAACAAGAAATCAAATCGATTATCATATGGATTACTTCCGAAATCATATAACATATGCTACACCTGTAAAACCCTTAAAATAATATTTTAACGCTCAGTGAATTAAAATTACCTTAGTTTAGATGGCGAATCATACCACAATTGAAAAAATAATAATTATAGAGTAAAACGATCAGTCCTGTCATAAAATGTGCAAACCTAAAATTTGAACTTATAACTGCTAAGGTTTAATATCGATAAAGATGAATTGGTCAATAGAGATTACCATCAATTTGTAACAAATGAGATGGAAAGAAATTCAAAGATGACACATAATATATCTTAATCCAATAATAAACGTCTTCTATCTAACTTGCAACGAATGGAAGCATGAACGAATTGTTAAAATTATTAAACAAGAAATCAAATCGATTATCATATGGATTACTTGACAGAAAAGAAATCATATAACATATGTTACACCTGTAAAACCCTTAAAATAATCTTTTAACGCTCAGTGAATTAAAATTACCTTAGTTTAGATGGCGAATCTTACCACAATTGAAAAAATAATAATTATAGAGCGTTTAACGATCAATCCTGTCATAAAACGTGCAAACCTAAAATTTGATCTTATAACGGCTAAGGTTTAATATCGATAAAGATGAATTGGACAATTGAGATTACCATAAATTTGTAACAAATGAGATGGAAAGAAATTCAAAGATGACACATAATATATCTTAATCTAATAATAAACGTCTTCTATCTAACTTGCAACGAATGGAAGCATGAACGAATTGTACTTTTTGCTGTAGTTTCTCAAGGGAGGAAATATCGTAGCCGTATGACACTTTTGCAAATACTGTACATGCAAAATTCCACATTTGCTTTTTCTACAGAGGATGACCGCCAATATGAATGTATATGTATTTTATTCATTCGGCATGTCGGCTCGGTACTAGCCTACGAAGAATACTTTAGTGTTATCAAACCAGAATATGAGGGAAACGTTTTGAGGAATTTTTTCTCGTATATTGTGATCCTCTGCCTGTCATGATCGGCGTGTATAGATGTGAACTTTGAATCCGAAATGATAGTTTGGGAAGCCACGATGTAAGATGTGTAAAAACTCTACGTGTAAAAAAAAAACAATTACAGAAAGAGGCATGCGTATACATGTATAAAGTACCGTATAAGTTGGGCATGTAATTATGTATAAAACGTCTTCTTTTTAGTTTACATTTTGTAGTAGGCACTCCTCCTATCAGAAAACAGATTACAAAATTTACCAAAATAAATAAATAAATAAATAAATTTGTCACCGAATGTACAGTTTGGTAAATGGAATAATGTAAGCAAAACAGCAGACAAAGGGCTTAGGCGTAAACAATTTACGTCTTTATAGAAACCTGAAAGCATCACAACCAAAGAATCAGGTGTAGGATCTCGTAGTGTTAACAATAGGCCTAAAAATATGTGTCAGAAAAGACACACACATTATTGATACTTTAAAAACATATATATATAATGATGGTAAAAGCGACAGTAAATTTAGGTGTCGTTTAGTATTTCACTAACGTAAAAATACTATAGTGGGGTTTATTTAAGAAACAAAAATGAATGACCTGTCGTGCTGTGTACACATAGTGTCATTTTTTGGCCATTTAGGAGGCTTAGTTTAAAGATTCTCAAATTGTCTTAACTCAGTCCCCTATAGATTTTGTAGGTTTGGTGGGTCTGTACTTGGGCTATTTCAAATGCAAAGTAATTCCATAATCAAAGACGATGGCTAAAAACTTTCATATCACAATAAAGTGTCATGTCGGTCATTTACCCCTGCCAGTCCCAAAATGGCGGGACTGAGATAGGTTTGAATTTTGCGCCACTCTATTGCAAAATAATTTAAATATCGATCCGAGACGATGCCTCATGATGTAGAGTGTCATTTTCGGAAAACCTACAGTAATATTTACCTCAAATGTTCTCATCTCAGTCATGGTGGGACTGTGGTAGGTCTGTAGGACTTGGGCCTTTTTGGACTGCAAAGTAATTTCATAATCTAAGACGATGCTTTAATTTAAGGATTCTTTATTATTGTACATTTTGCAATCTAAAAGTTTATTTATTTATTTATTTGCCATCAGGGACACTTTATCCTCTCAAATTTTACCTCAGCCCCAGCAATGATGACACTGAGATGGGATTTGACATACGCCACTTTTCACCAATCAAAGTAGTGCCATTATGAGGTTTATAAATCGATAAATTTAAGAACTTAAAACGCCACCGTCTCGATTCCAATGGGACTCAGCACCACACCCAGCAGGATCCACTCACTTGCAGTCGCACCCCTATATTTTAAATCCTGCCTATGGACCTAGGTGGTGAATTTATATCATGTTATTTGCTTGTGTGATTTTTGCATCTAATGAATTAATATTATTATTTTAATGTTTGGTAAATGTGCAAATGCTTGTAACGATTATGGTTTTTTAAATCGATGTAGAATTTACAATAAAAATGTACACAGTATTGGGAATATCGTGGTAAAGTGGATGCAGAATGAGTATCTTTGTTTGTTGCTTTTAAGCTGTTTTTTGCATCAACGTATTGTGTGCTAAAATAATTAAAAAGTTAAATACAATAGAATCCCTCATTCGGGACACCCATATTCAGGAAAAACCTCTATTAAGGGGACACTTCCCGTCTCACGACGTAGGTAGATAAATATTTGTTTAACACTAAAGTAACCCCTATTACCCCTATTGAGGGGACACTTTTTTTGGTCCCGAAGGTGTCCCATATTAGGGGTTATACTGTACAGAACTTTCTACTAATATTATACAGTATCATCATAATTTGCAGGATACAAATGGGTAAAGATGTTTAATAATATTGTGGCGGTGATTCACAATAATATTGACTGAAATTCAAAGATGAAGCCTAAATTTACTATATACAACGATTATGTAGTTGTGTTTTTTTTTTAAATATTTTCTATTATATAAACCACAGGTCGTCTGTGTTTAAATTTGGTGCGTGTAGGAACACCTTCCATGAGTTTACGTAATGCGCCACTGTTACGTAATCACAATAAATTATTAGGTATAATATCTGGTTATCTGATGCTAAGCGGGGCTTTGTTCTCTGAAAGTTATTTATTTGCAAATTCGTTGTACAATGTCATCCAATTGCATACAAATACATTAAAAGCCTCCGTCATGTGATGTATTACAACCAATTGAAATGTATCACGGTTTTTGTGCTTCTTTAACAACCAATGAAGAACCAGATTGTTTAAACAAGCAAGATAACATTGTACCCATAACGGTTTTGGCGGCAGTTCATTCATTTCTTCAACGCTGTCAAAATCTCATCAACGCTCACGTAATCGATTTACTGTATACAGTATTCTGACTGTATTTTGTGATTCCCCCGCTCTTTGAGAAGATGTTGTGGTTTTGCGTATTTTTTCACGTAGACCAAATGGTTGCAGTAGTTAATCGAGCACAGTGCTTAAACTCAGACGACAATCTAAAGGTTGGACAAGACACTAAAGTTAAATGGAAAGCAGGAAAAACCTCTTACTTCCTAGCGAGAATCATCAAAGTCAGTGGTAAGTTCATAACGATAATGAAGTGTAAATATTAATATTAAGGTTCACTTTAAAATACGTTTGATTTTATTACAAATATACTTAAGTTCATCATTTTAGAAACAATATATGTTGAAGAGTTTAAGATTATTATTGTAAAATTAGATTACATAGTTACTGCATAAATATCAAAATTTCGCCCTCTATAGCTACAGAAATTTAACTTCCTTCATGACAAAGAATGGTGGTACTTGTTTTGAAACAAGTGAAATAATATGAAATTGCCCTCATGCCCGGTCTTAATGGCCTGATTATACGGTGAGTATCGTATTCATTCAAATATAGTAATTAATATTTAATTAGACTAAAATATATTTAATGAGTAGGCCTACCATGGTCATTATTCCTAAAAGTTAATTAAAACTTATGTCAACAAGCATTTTCTTCATAATGAAATACAGTACTGTAGTAATAAAAAGAAGATTTAAACAGTGTTTTTACACTATTTTATAGAATGTTATGGTGTATGTTTAGATTATAAATTCCATGAACGAAAACAAATTTCATGTTTTTATGTGATGAGCAATAAAACTGAAACTGAAAATTGATTGGTTGATTGAAAACTAATATCAATTCAATACCGTCTTTAACAAAGACGATTGTGATGGTTGACACCGTAGATGTAAATATATTTTTCTATGCAAATATTTGTTGTTGACAAGTATCCACTGGTCACTAAAATCGTATTGATTATGCCAAGAAAATATTGTTAACATACCTTAAACACTGCAACATGTATGGATTTAAATAAACACAACTTGAATCTATCACGGACTAATTATATTCCTAACAATCGGTACAAGTACAGCACTCACATATAGTCAGACTCGAAGATTTATTATTATTATTATTATTATTATTATTATTATTATTATTAGTATTATTATCGTCATCATTACTATTATTATCATTACTATTATTATATCTTAAGTACATCCTAACAATCCAAATCTAACATTAAAATATATCTTCTTCAACCATGGTTGAATAGACATAGGCCTAACAGTCAGAAATAATACTTTTGTTATAACAATCAACCTTAATCTGTTTAACAGTGGTGGGCGTTAAACAAAGAGCGTTTTTGCTACTACGTTCAGCTCACGAATATGGATGCACACGCGCCCTCTTCGTTTTCTCACAGGTAATATAAGTCTGTGGTTATTTAAGATTTTCCACCATTACAGTTCTAGAAAGTTATGGTGGAAAATAACACACCAAACTGTAACGTTATTTTAACGCCAATACAGTACAGTTTAACGTAAAAATGTTAAGACTGGGAATGGGAAGTAGAAAAAAGCGTTCCCGTTTTTGTGTCTATTCATTTATGAAACTATAACAATAAATGACATCTGTTTCATATTCTTCAACAACAATCTTACGTGTCCTTTTTAATTGTTGATAAATTATATTCCCATTTATTACATTAAGTACTTATAAACAACACTATAACAGATTGGACCCTATACCAAAACTCTAAATGTAACATATGTTTACTAACCGAGTACATTATATTAAAATGAAACTCGCATAGGCCTATCCTCTGTTGTCTTATCTATATTTATGAAATTATACTGTAGATGTATTCATTTTGTTGATGTACAGTAGATGTGTTTTGTTTTCATTTATTACCATTGTACGTTACAGTATAAATAATGTATTAAAATGAAGCTCACACATTTCGTTTTTGAGGTAATTTATTTATAACAAAAATGTAAAGAACATATATCGTCGATACAATATCAAAGGTATACGCAACAGGATATTGAATAGGCCTACTGTAAAGATTGTACAGTATATAATGTTTGAAATGTCAAGTTGTATTTTTACAAAAACAGAATCATGTATGTTATGTCTTCAAACAGCAGGAAACGTAGGTCTACAATAAATAAAGTTAAAGAATTAAGCGAGACAAATTGTAGCAGATTAAATACATTATCAAAATGAGGGGTCGGGAAGGTCGTACGACAACCCCCACCCCCTAAAAAAAGTGTTCTGAAACATATATGCCGTGTCAAATTTATTAATGGAATAGTCTTGTTTATAATTAATCGATTTATTAACACTTTTCATGACTTATAATCAACGAAAAATTGACTTAGGCGCACCATATACAATAGCGTAACACATTCGGCGGCCAAAAATGAGCGGCGGTTGAAATGACCGAACACCCAAAAAGACTGCTGATGAATATTAATATGCATTTGTTATGTTTAATATAGTAATACTGGGTTTTGTTATCTTAATTTATAATAATAAAACAGGCGCAGGTGCTCACGGCATCCAGTACAGTAAGTTGTTAGTCTCAGCTTTTTTTTTTTTTTTTTTTTCACATTGTTTCATTTGATCAAGATATGCTTTCTTTTCCTTCCCTCTTTGTGCTTTCCCTGTATGTGGCCTTCTAAAACTGTTTTGAGTAGTAAGTAATCACATTCTCTTGTACACCATGGATAATAATCCAGAACCTGCATCTGAATGAATGAGGCCTAGTTATTAATAGGCCTAGTACCTCTGTTTCTGTTGTTGAATAAATTATACCTGAATATAAATAGTATTGTACTGTACGTTCTTGATTACTTACATAGGCCAAGTTAATCAATGCCGAAATAATTAATAATAATAATAATAATAATAATAATAATAATAATAGTAATAATAATAATTCTCTTAATAATAATAATACCGTAATAATAATAATAATTATTATTATTATTGTTATTATTATTATTATTATTATTATTATTATTATTATTATTATTATTATTAAAATAATCTAAATGTATTGTACTGTACGTTCTTAATTACATAGGCCAAGGTACTAGGCTAGATTATAGATATGAAAAATACTGCACACTATCCCAGCAGTAATGATAAACAAAAAAAAAGTTATGGTTGGCAACTGACTGCAGTAGTGACACTGACCAATACCGAGATAGCGTGCGGTACCGTATTCCACTACCTAAAATATTTTTAATTATATATAATTATATATATATAATTATATATATCCATATATATATATAATTATATATATAGGTATATATATATATGTCTATATATGTATATATATATGTATATATATATTTTTCTCCAGAAACCAGAAACAGTAACAGCTTTTGTCTTTTCTTAGATGGCAGATCTGGAAAATAAAATTAAAATTGAAGGCCCTCAATCACCATTAACATATGCAGCATTGACAACACATGGGGATCAACCAACCGAATCGACAACCTTTATGGATATGTTGGAGGAAGTTGAGTGTAAAAAATGCAAAGACTTGAAAGAAAAACTAAAAGCTGCAGAGGCTGCAAACAAATTTCCCGGTATGTAATTTTATAATGTAGTGTACATGTATCGTTGTAAGGCCTGATCATCTCATGATAAGTGTTCAAGCCGTCATTAGTCAGACTGTCAAATCCTAAACGAAGTTGAACATGATTAAATATTTTCAGCTAAAAACAGTTATTTTTCCTTAGAGATTATCTGAAATGATATGAAAATAACATGTTCTGCATTTTATCCTAGCAGAAGAAAAAGTAAAAATTATATTTTATATACCGCATAACTTTTTTGAACACTTGTATTAGTAGTTTTATGTACAACTTTAAAATAAATATCAACCAAACCATGACATGGCAATGCACATTTAGGTAATAGTCTTCCAAATCCAATTGGGCAACATCTTTAACACATTGGAAGTGTTTCACCATGCCCTAGAACCCCCCCCCCCCCAAAAAAAATATCATAGTACTGTAGGCATACATGCAATATTGTTGGGAAATGCAACAATGGTATAAGCTTGTTCGTAAATATAATATATAATTTTTTTTAATAGAGCCATCAGAAGACGTATTAAATTTTATGGAGTCGGTGCTCTCTATATACAGACCTAGATCCGTTATGGCTGTGAGTATTTTTTTAAATTATATTTTACTTATTTTATTCAGTATTCTATTCATTCTAAAACTAAAGAGACAATTTAGGATTATCATAAAATGCATACTAATATTCCAATTTCTACTTTAAAAAAACGTATTTTAAGTCATTAAAGCGGTGTTGATATTTTAATGGATTTTCTACTGCGTACTGTTAGCATGGGGCCTTTAACCTTCATTTACATAAATGACAAATATTCCAATTTCTACTTTATAAAAACGTATTTTTAAGTCATTACAGCGGTGTTGACATTTTAATGGATTTTATTAGATTTTTTTTACTGCGTACCGTTAGCGTGGGACCTTTAACCTTCATTTACATAAATGGTAGTATTAAACAAATACTTATTTATGTAAGGATTTTACTAACGCAGCAACCAAGCCATTCTCTTCTATAATGCATGACAGCAAACAGTACAGTATGTGTCATTTATACATATGAAATTCCCTCGTACATCATAACCGTTTTTTTTTTTTTTTTGTTTTTTTTTTTTATTTATTTATTTATTTATTTTACGCAATAAGCTGGTTCGGTGCTGAACTACATTATATTGTGTAGTGAATAACTAGTGTATGGTCATTTTAAATATTTAACTTTATTATGGTTTCAGGCACAACAAGGTAGGAAGCGACTACTAAGTGGGTATGACGTGTATATTCCAAATGTGATGTGGAATAATATAGAATCCTCAAGTGGGCAGAGTGGAAGGAGATTGCTAAGAAATCTGATAAGGGCAGTTTTTACAGAATCTGAGCTTGCTGAGTCAGCTGGACTGGGACTGCGGAAACAAACGGTTGGCTCAAAGTCACCGTTGGACCCAAAGAAGGTTCAATGTCTAAAATGTGAGAAAAACGTTTGAATATATATTTACCAGTACACCATAGTTTCAGAGATACTAACACTGGTATAATAGAATGTTTGGTATTATGGGTGACATATTATATTGTAGTTCCCAATCATGTCCCAATCTTTCAAACATTATTTCCAGGAATCTAATACACCTCTAAGAGGTTTTTCATTTATAAAAATGACCCTTAAACTATGGTGGCTTAGGTGTCTACGTTTCAATGTGCTCCAGATCTTCACATGACTTGTCCACTCAAGTTACGTATTTACAAAATACATCAATAACAATTTTATTAAGAATGGTTCGCTTTGACCATCAAGAAAAAAATTATATTAATTATTGTCACTCAGAATAAGAACCTTGAATATACATGTTTGTTAATACAATTCAAATTGACCTGACATACCACCTAACAATGATTAAAACCGCTTTTAAAGAAAGAAATATATACAGTAGATTAAACTAGAGTCTATTATTAGAAAATTAATTAACAGTGTTTTTAACCTTATTATTTTGTGTGCAATATTTAATAAATGTTAAATGTTGATTTTTTTTTTCTTTCAGTATTTGTGAACAACTACTGCGAGAAAAATAAATGGGTGATTCCGTCTGTTACCGAAGTCAATAAGGTCTTTGCAGACGCCGTAGGTAGAGCAAGAAGCATCCAAAAACATACTTAAGTGTGTTAAATGCTAATGTGTATGTGAATAAATAACAGTAGTAATATATTGTAGTAGATGTAATTAAATACCGTAAAACCTCGAATTGAAGCCATTGGCTT
The DNA here is from genome assembly GCF_011630105.1 of Anneissia japonica. Classification (NCBI taxonomy): domain Eukaryota; kingdom Metazoa; phylum Echinodermata; class Crinoidea; order Comatulida; family Comatulidae; genus Anneissia; species Anneissia japonica. The sequence continues at coordinate 410,919 of NW_022730291.1, read as the reverse complement.
CTTGTTTTTATTGTGAACTTTAGATGGGCTTCCTTTCAGAGATGGGCTTCTTTTCAAGATGGGCTTTTTTCGAGGCTACTTTTGGAAAGTAAAGAGGGGGGCTTCTTTTCAAAATGAATGCTGCAAATTTTGTGAATTTATCCTATAAAACAATAAATGAGAGAAACTGTAACATCAATTTGTATCGTGGAGTGGACTTAACTGATATTGGCACCTAAAGTACTGTATAAACCAAGCTTGTTTTTAATTTATTTTGTTTTGAAATTCATGTACAGTGTATGTACTGTACTATCTCGAAAAGAAGTCTATGCTATCTTGAAAAGAAGCCCATGGACTTCATTTCGAGATGGGCTTCTTTTCGAGGCTAATTTTGCAAACTAGACAGGGGTGGGGTGGCTTCAATTCGAAATAGGCTTTTATCTCTCGAGATTAAGCCAATTGGGCTTCAATTCGAGGTTTTACGTAAGTTAATTCAAACATTTTATACCCACGTACTTGGATTACTCTTCCTCAAAATAATGTTTTTATTCTTTAGGATATTAATCTATATGAATAAATCTATATAAATGTTGCTTGTTTAAATTTTCCAACCATAAGGTTTATTATGTAGTGAGGCCTCAAATATTTTTCGGCAAATTATACCGAGTGAATATTGGTATGTTATATAAAAGTAATTAACATCTTTTGTATATTTTAAATTAGTTTTACAGCTATTTATGGTAGGCCTATGTTTTTAAATTGATTTTTTTTAATGCGATATAAGTGAAATAGTATCAACTTTTTTACCACTTTCGGGTATCTATATGAATAAGCCTATGTTATTTTTCCCAACCTTGAGATTTACTATGTGGTGAACTCACATATTTGACTATTTTTGAAAATAATAGTACTGTATATCTATAAATGATAAGATAACATTATTGGTGTATATTAATTAAGTTTTAACTATTTAAAGTAAATATTTGTGAATTGAGTAAAATGAGGTAAAATGTAAAATAGTAACATTAGCTATTAATATCACTTCAAGCTATTTATTATAGTACTAATTAATATCACTGACAATATATTCAGGTAACTGCTTTGGATGTCAAAGTGAAGTAATAAATGTTTTGAAAGCTTGATAATTTAGGCCCAAGTCTGTTTTCTTTTATTAATAATGTACTCAAAGTAGGCAGATGTATGACAGTTGTAACTGCATGGTTTATAAATTAAAACAGCGCTTGTGAAATAGCTACAGTTACTTTCAAACTACCACAATGCAACTACCAACTGCAAAACTACTATAATTGTCTAACAACTAGAAATCGTCTACCAGCCGTCTACTATAAAAGAACTACAATTCATTTAACAATAATCTACTACAGAATTTTTACAATTCCAGCCATCTAATACAATTTACCTACCAGTTGTCTACTACAAAAAAAACTATACTATAGTAACTGTTGACTTATTAGCCTAATATTATAAAACTACTACAACTGACCTATTAATATTCGTACAAAACTACTACAAGAAAGTATAATACATACTCAAAGTATTGAAATACACGCCATCGTGTTGGGATTCAATATTTCGACATTAATTATGTCATCATCAGAATACTACAAACTACCTATTATTAGCGATATTAATCAATTAGTAACACTGCTACTACTCTACCACTACTACTACTACTACACTACTACTACTACTACTACTACTACTACTACTACTACTACTACTACTACTACTACTACTACTACTACTACTAACTACTACTACTCTTACTACTACTACTACTACTGTAGTTTAGGCTCGCATTAGCCTACTGTCTGTAGCCTGACCCACACTACTCTAGCCTAGCCTATAATGTGCCACACTACTTGGCACTAAGACTTGACAAAGTTCTTCAGCTTGACAAAGGTTGATAACCGAAAACGTTTGCTCACTATTAAATAAATAAATACCTGGCAACTTATTACCTTCTCTCCGGAGTTTTTTGTTTTTACTATTTTGTTTGCCAATGCAGCCTTCCAGTTA
>NW_022730291.1:370507-407366 GCF_011630105.1 Anneissia japonica | reverse complement strand
TATATACTATGTTAACCTTTAGATTAGCCCTCCTGTTCTATTACATTGCAGAATGTGTTACATTTGTACATAATGTACATTACTGTACATTATTATAAGATCGTGATACCTGCATAAGTTTCCTTAAATTGCTGCCATCTCATGAACGAAGTGGACACCCAACATTGGCCTCCTCTAGACTTGGATCACCAGCATGATTCGCTACATCAGGAGAGTGCATTACATACTGTAAAAGATTCCCCTTTGCTTCATTTAAACCAAGTGCTTCTAAAATTATTTTCACCAAACTTTTCGTCTTAGTTCAATAACGCGTCTCTTCAATTCAAGCAACCAAAAAAATGAGACTCCTGAAATGACGGTTCCTGGCACCATGGCAAGGCATCAGACCGTGCTTTGACGTACAGTATTTACTTTATTGCTGAAACTATATATCAAATATCCTAATAAAATTCAGTTTAAATCAATTCATTAAAATTTCACATACCGTCGACCAGACACCAAATGTTTCTTGAAATTTTAATGAACTTGTTTTTGGTTGACTGTTCGCTTCATTAACTCATGAGGTTTTAAAAAATAGAATATAAAAATTCCTCTGCACGGTAAAAGGCGACAGATTTGTACGCGATGCAGAGAAACCAGAAGCAACTAACCAACAGTTGTACTCTTGACTTTAAGGTTATGTAACGCAGCAACACAATCTTGTCGAGCTTTCGAAACATTCTTAGAAAATGTGTACAGTTTACTGATAAAATACAAACCTATAAAATAAGCCCGAAACATCATTAGATGAACTAATATTGACTTTAGTAGTAATTACTCAGTAGCTAAGCCTCTAAATAAAACAAGTTTCTGATAATAGTAATACGATGATTTAGAGACTCTTGAGAATGAATATGTAGATTCGTCAGTGGAAAAAAGAAAGTAAGATTATAAATTTGCACTAAAACATACACACTCGATATAATAAAATATAACCCCTTTACCTAGAAATGGCTTTCATGTGTTGTTTGGGATGAATTCCTTTCTAAAACGTGCTTGCAAATACATTTTATTATAAAAGGAACATTACATTCTAAAACTAAATTATATATAGCATGTATTTATGTATTAAATTATTTACATTCCCATTCAACAGTTTAAAACTTGTTTGACAGAATAAAGCCTATATAGGTACGGTATCTCCAACGAATTCAAACAGTCGTACAAAAAATGACAATTTAACAAAAATCGACGAGAGCCAAGAAAAGATAAGGGAAAACACCACACGAACAGCAGTGAGCTGTGTTCAATTTCCGGTTGTTTTCGCGCGTTTATATTGTCTTGACACTTAAGTGTTGTTCTCATTGGCTCAAACGTGCGCTTATTGCGTAACAACTCAAAGTGTTTTTCGTTAGATGCTTGAATAAAACTTTACTTTTCAAAAGAATCGGTTTCTTCCAAAAAAAAATTAAATATTTGTATATAGTACCGTAGTTTTGAAGGAACGCAAGTATTGTCATCATATGAATCGTATTTTTGGTTGATGTTTTGCCTCATGGTAATTCATGAAATATAGAATAAAACTCAGTAAAGTTCCTATGCAAGAATATCTTTAGTAAAAGGCGAAAGATTTATAAGTGATGCAGAGAAACCAGAGCTAATTCAGCAATGAGTGTACTCTTGACTTCATTAAGTAATACGCAGCAACACTTTGGTTTCGAATGTTCGGAACACTCTCAGAAAATATGTACAATTTACTAGCAAGATACAAAACTAAATATATATTAAGCTGGCCCTGAACTCCTTTTTGATTAAAGAGCTAACGCAACTAATGATTACATAACAGACAAATAATAACAAAGAGTTAAACCCTCAGGCAGGCTGACCACGGCAGACCGGAATACATGAGCCTACACGAGACTTCCTGCCAAGTGCAACAGAAAACGAGACTTCCTGCCAAGTGCAACAGAAACTAAACCAAACAAAACAATACTACCAAACCTAGAAACAAACCTAACAACAAACATACTTCAAAGAAACCCAAATTATACCTTAAGGACCAATTTACCTTCAACTAAAAGGGCAAACACACCCTGGATACACCAGGTTTTACGAAAGGCAGAAAAATCCGATGAACATTTAAGATATTCCAACTTAATACGTGTCCGGACACAATCCCTATCCTGACCACCATACCCTCCCCAGAAATACATTCATCATGAAACAAAGCCCTACATCTAGACTTCCAAACCATTAACTTAACTTCAGAAATCAAAAACACTGCCAGCTGATAAACTTTCCTGTCAGCCCAGAACTACTTAATTTGATAATGAAGCAGAGAAAAAAGAGCTAATTTAGCAATGAGTGTACTCTTGACTTTATAGTTAAGTAATACGCAGCAACACCTTGGTTTCGAACGTTCAAAACACTCTCAGAAAATAGTGTACAATTTACTAGCAAATTACAAAACTAAATATAACATTAAGCCCTGAACTACTTAAATACACAATAGTAGATCAACAAATATTGACTTTAATAACACAGTGGTTATGTTTAAATAAAACGAGTTTCTGATAATAGTGATATGATGATTTAGTACAGAATCTTGGCAATGAATATGTAAATTAGTAAGTAGAGAACAGAAGGTAAGATTATAAATTTGTAAGAAAATTCGATATAGGCCTATCCCTTTTACCTAGAAGTAGCTTTTGGGTATTGTTTTGGATGAACTCCGTTAAAATAAAATGATTAAATATAAATTGTGTTGTAAAAGAAACATTAAATTATTAAAATAAATAATATAGGTATAGCATATGTATTTATGTCACATTTATATAGCGCCTTTTCTTTGTAGATACAAAGCGTTTCTTTTTCCCTGGTCCTTGGGTCAAGGTGTTTAAATGTTGGTGATAGCAATAAGCGTAGGAGGCGGCAACCCCACCAGACTCCCGGGTAAAGGAAAGCAATGCAGATAACTTAAGTGCCTTAACTTGCTGAAGGACACAAGCGAAACGTACAGCGTAAGATTGAAAACGTCAACTTCAAGGCTGGGAAACCAAAGCATTCCCACTGCGGCAAAGGCAAGTATTACTCTGCTTTTGGTTGATGGTTTGCCTAATAATAATTCATGAGGTTTTACAACATAGAATAAACTCAGTAAAGCTCCTCTGCACGGAAATCTTTGGAGAAAGGCGAAAGATTTATACGTGATGCTGATAAAACCAAAAATATTTTTTTTTATTATTTACTCTTGACTTTAAAGTTAAGTAATAAGCAGCAATATTATGGTGTCGAACTTTATTTAAATTCCCAAAAAAAGTACAGTTTACTTGTAAAATACAAAACTAAATTAAATTAATCGAACTGTAACAGTAAAAAATATTGATTTCATGCAGTATCTACTGCGACGATTCAGTTCAAACTCTTTTCACAATGAATATGTAAATTACTTGGTGAAGAACAGAATATACGTTTGAAAAAATTAGTGTAATTTAAATTTAAAAAAAATTAAAAAAATTCATGTATGACATTTCCCCGAAGAGAGCATGGTCCCGGGGCGTGATTCGAGAAAAGTCTGACAATTCAGTTGTTTCAAAGGGTTTTAATCGATAGTCTACTGTATATGTAGAAAATACATATAATTTTCTTTCTTACGACGAATTGTGTTTTTCTCCCCGACGGTATAGGCTCTCCTCGAGAAGGGGAATGGGGGAGGCTTTCCTCCTGTAGTCATGTGCGATAAGCCCTACCAATGGGTGGTAATCGTGATCACAGCGTCAACACGGGGCGTTTATTTCAGCTGAGCTGTAAAGTAAGGAGCTTACAAAACATATACTGGTAGTCGATAAAGTAATGGCCTTAAACATTATAAAATTAACAACGATCGCCGTAGATTAGTCGTGATGACGACTCTATCGGTTTTTCCGGATGTAACAAACGCCCTCTAATGAAGACCAGTTAACGGTTCACTATAAGAAAGTCATAAACCACAAGATCACCCACATAAGAAACACGTTTCCCTTACTGTGGTAGAAGTACACGACTTCTCTTCTCAGTGACACACTGAAAGGACGTATTCAATATTTCGTTTGTGTGAAGAAGTGAACTAGGTTAAATTTTAATACAGAGTCTTGGTAAGATGAATTTTGAATAATTGCAACTTAGCGTACAATATACTAAATAACACAAGTAGGTTTTTTGGTTTGATCGGACATCTATAAATATATTCATCTCATCTGTATTCTAGTGTCGCCTAAAATGGTCCTGGAGGCTAGTTGACCTACATTACCATGACTTTGATTTAAAATGTACCTGCTTCCAAATGATACCAAATGTGTTTATCTCATTTGTCTTCTTGTAGCCTGCTTCATACTGAATGAACAATGCATAAATATATATTACGAAACAGACGTCGACCCGGATATATAGGCCAGAAACGTGATAGAGCTTTTCTCGTCTTATCCTTGGTATTCTCTGTGGTGTGTATCGCATCGGATATAAGTAAGTACCTGATACTGACCTAGAAAATAATTTTAAATTAAATTGACTACACACATAGCACCGGAACCGGTGTAAAATAATAGTTGTGTTGTGTGCTTCGTCTGTAAACTTTCTTGATATATTTCCATTATAAATTATCAATGTGTTACATGGTGATCCCGTTTTAGCTTGTGCATTGAAAAGTGTGCAAATTTCATGAAATTCCGGATCTGTCTGGCTGCTTTGTGAAGCCTGGCTGACGTGCGTCTCGCTGCCGAAGCAGCAGGAACTCTATCGGTGTTCAACGTTTGGTATTGTCCGGTCAATTGTAACACGAATGTCGTGGGTTGCTGTCACGCCGATATTTACCTCACAGTTTATGTTCATTTATAATATGGTGCACACGTAGTCAATATATATACTACCTACTGCGATGGGCCAACAACCCGTCCAGTTCAAAATGATTGTTACGGAAACTGAAAGTATTACTCAAATACCAGCTTGCACTGAAAATTTTGGTAATGAAGTTTTCAAGTATAGTGTTAAATCTTGTACGAGCAGACGAGCCCATAGTTGCGATCCATCCATCCATTTCCAACTTCGTAATTACAATAATGTTTTCAAGTGTTCCAATTATATATTTTTTAGATTTTAATTACTACAATTTTTCCTTGAACTTTTCCTTATATACCACGTCCAAAAATATTTATAACTTTGAAATATTTTGTTTTCTACTTTTTATATTTTTTCTTAAATGTACGTTTCAATTACTATTTGTCCTGCAACAAAACCGAAAAGAACCTAGAAATAAATATTTAATAGCTTATCAATTATTTGTTTGTATTTTCTAAATATTATTAAAATACTGTACACATTTTGATTTTCATATATTAATAATAAAGTTTACCACAATTTTTAATAACATAATATATTTCATTATTTCATAACCATCATGGACTACGGACTTGCCACTTGAACAAATGATTGCCATGGTTACATCACACTACGAATTATATACATTGACCAACGTAAAAATTCAATTGTAAAAGTTGAGCAAAATACGAACATGTTTATAACTAACGGAGAAGAACTGGCGGGATTGAAAAGCTAACTTATGAAAACACGAATAAAGAAAGGAAACGGATTGTTTGAGAAAGGAAGGGAAGGGGATACTTTATCACTCATTGTCTTAACAGATTAGGAAGAACAAATATTTTAATACAAAACGTCATCGTTATAAGACCTGTTAACAATTTAAAACACCAAGCATAAAATATCAAAATTAAACAAATTGAGCGAAGCAAATGGTAGGCCTACAGAATAAATCATAACTGGAAACATCTGCACACTATTTTTTTTTTATGATAAAGAGGCTAAGTTTTGTGGGTTTAATTTGATTGTTTTTGTACTTTAAGGAACAGAGGTGGAACTACATGGAGAAACAGTGTTGATCTGCTTACCAAGCTCATCATGTGACACCAGATGCGGCTCTCTATTGGATGAAAGAACTACTTGCAGTTGCGATATTGAATGTTCAACATTTGGGGACTGCTGCTACGACTTCTCTGACATGTGTCAGCTTGGGACACAAAACGAAACAACACTTCAAGATGAGACAGCATTCGTAAAAGAGACTGAGTGTTTCAAAACCGATCCAGAAAACTCCGAGAGAGGATATCACGTCATCTCGACGTGTTTAGACAAATCAACTGAAGAAACAGTTATGTTAAAATGTGAACAACCGGATTCGCGTTACATTATACAACAAATCCTTGTAACCGATTCTCGTGGAAATGTATATCAGAACATTTATTGCGCAGCGTGCGACGGCATCCAGACATCAGACCTAGTTGCTTGGCATTTGGAAGTCTCCTGTGATACAAATGATATTGAAAGAGAAGTAGTCACCCAGGACACTGTGACAGCAACAGACACTTACCCAACAATTGTTCCACAACAGATGTTGCACGACAAAATAGGACAAGAAGTGTCCTGTCAGTCATTCAAATACACACCTCCAGAAAACAGAAAACTCCCCCGGCCTTGCCAAATTTCACAGAGAGAAACCTGCCCTGAGCTTTATCGAGATGAACACACTAAAATTGGGTGTGCTGCGTATTCGGCCACGGTGTATGTTACTAAAACTGCATACAAGAATCCGCATTGCGTCATTTGCAACGGTTACAGTTCATACAGTTGTCAAAAGCATGATGGGCCAAAAGAGCCATTTTTACCTGGACTTATACCTTCTGTAGGTGGTAAACCCGGCCCAATTGGCCCAGGGGGTGAGCCTGGACCGGGAGGTGAACCTGGAGATGGTGCACCTGGTCAACCTGGTCCACCAACACCCCATTACACAACGTTAGACATACTAGTAAATTTTGCTGACGGAAAAATTAGCTTACAATCAGAATACATTGTATACACGGATAGTCCTTTAGATTGTGGTACAGGCAAAGTTTATAATTACATCACTGAAGAATGCATAGACCTGCAATGTGACGTTGGCTATACGCTGTCTGGATCAACGTGCGTTGTCAGCCGAGATCCAGTGAAGGAGACGCCCAGTGAATGTAATCGAAAACCTCCATTGATCTCTAGTAAAATGTTCTGCTTGTGTCAAAATGATGAGCAGTTTGTAAGTGTGACATATCTGACGAACGATAACACTTCCACGTCAGACAATTTGAGAGATTTTATGATTGAAAATACAAACAAAACTAATATCGTTCTGTCTAGCCAGACGGTTGAAAATGTGCCCGATAACGGTGGTATATTTTATAAGATTTCGTTTGTGACGTCTGATTGCCAAGATGTTGCCTACTTGTCATCAGTTGTAAGCAAACGTCTTTCCACAGACGACACATCGATTTCACCGTTGAATTTCGTAACATTTGCACACCAGTGTTGGAGTATGGATACCACATCTCGAAACGAGAGTTGTGCAACTAAAACTATATCTGCTAACGAAATAGACGTCAATGATTATAATAGTACAAGGATTGTCAAGAATAAAAATGAATCAATTTATGTTCCAGATGATGACTACACTATAGAAATGATGTACATTATAAAAAATGATTCCACAATATGCGTGAGTGTGACAGTGGATTCTTGCATTGATTCTTCGGCACGTTCTTGTCCATTAATCGAACTCGATCTCGCCTCGTTTGTAAAGCACAGCGATAATAGCACCACCCTAGTGCACGAAGCAACTGGCAAAATGTTTCCTATAAGTGAATACAGTCTAACCACGGAAGGTAGCGTGTTGGTGTGTTCGTTCTTTAGTCAAACTTCAGGACAGAATGGAACGGTCATATTTATGTATTCTGGCTCTTTACTTGTTGTGAACATGGTTGGAGTCATCCTCTCTCTGATCGGCTTATTTTTCACTTTCGTGATACGATGTGTTTTCCATGAGCTTCGAACACATTCGGGGAAGATCATCATGAATTTGTCCTTAGCTCTATTTATCGCTCAATTGTTAACTCTTCTGCAAGGGTATTTTCTTGGTGATTCGAAAGCTTGTACAGCGGTTGCAGCTATTCTCCACTACATCTGGTTGGTAGCATTTCTCTGGATGAACTCCATGGCAATCGATTTGTTCCGCATCTTCCGCGCACTCAAGCTTACCGCTCGAGATGAAGATCACAACCGCATTATCTACAGAAGATACATGATATATAGCTGGTGTACTCCAGCAGTTTTCGTTTGCATTCTCTTGGGCGTCCATTCCATCGATTTTCCCGCATTTCACTTTAAATATAGCGATGAATCTGTTTGTTGGATCCGTGACGAATTTGCCAGCCTCGTTGTTTTTGGGCTGCCGATCGCTCTGGTTATTAGTGTGAACCTTGTCTTGTTTATCTGTACCATACGTGGAATTAGAAAAGCGAAGCGGTCAACGACTCATGTCCAGACGAATGAATCAAAACACAATATGATATCTGAAGAATTAAAGATTTATATCAGGGTAAGTTGATCTCTACGTATGAATGTTTACTTATTTTTAAAGAATACTATTTAGGCCTATCTTTTTACTATAATAGGCATAAAGTTATATATTAGGCTCAATTTGTTTGTATTTTTTCATTTGTTTTGTTATTTATTCGTCTTTTTCATTCGAATTATAAAGAAAGATCATAATACTGTAATTCAGTACGTTGTTAGTGACTAAACTTACAAATTGAACAAAACAAAAATGTTTTACGATATAGGCCTATATCTAATAAATTTGTTGTCTTGCAGATTTCTACCGTAATGGGTCTCACATGGATATTCGGATTTCTTGCCTCTTTTGTTGATCGTGTAGAAATATGGTACCTCTTCATTATTCTAAATACGTTACAGGGTCTTTTTATCTTCATCGCTTTCAACATCAATCGAAACATGAGGGCGACGCTTCGAAAACGTAAACAATTACGCCAAAGTACAACAGCAACTGGTCACGGAATGAAATCAATAAGCAACTCTAATGTAACTGATAATGGCGTTGGCCATACAAAGAAATCAAGTCAAATTTAGAAGACAAATACAAAAACCAAACTTCAAACATGAAATTATGAGATACCGTGTGTGCTACAGAATATAATTTCCAAAAGCGAAATGCTACAGTGGATATAAATATTTAAAGAAACGACCGATATCATTTACTTTAATGAAGTGACAAAATGTGGCTGTGTAACTGGATCAATCAATTATAGGCCTGTTATTTAAAATCACTTCATTTCGCAAAAGAAAGAAAACACAAAATTCTAGGCCGTGTGTAAATAAGAGAAAAGGTAAGGCGAGTAGATTACAATAAAAATCAGAGGAAAGATAAATAGCAAACCAAAGTAAGGGTCCATTCACACCAAATCCGAATTTTCGGATCGGAAGGCTTACTTAATCTCTGTGTTAAGGAATACGCACGGCGTTCAGCGCTTCGGAAACGCAAATTTCGCTTCAGATTTTATATAGGCCTACGGATCAAAGGCCCATTCCTCATCAGCACCACCATGGTTTGCGGCTGGTATGAAATTTTATGCCTAATAGAAATGACACACTCAAAATTTAATTTGAATATAACTTTCTTTTCTTTTTTCCCGAAATTTAGGGAGGGTGTGTAAGGGGTGGGTCGGTTTCTCTCCCACCCTTGAATCTGCCACATAAGCCATAATTAAGACGAACTATAGTGTAGGTGGTTAATGAGGGCGTATTCAACTGATAAAGGACTTATGTGAATACATAAAATTTTCATTAGAAAGCTTTTCCTTTTCTTTCTTTTTTTTTTGAATGACTCAAATCTTATGGATTAGAGATAGTTTTTTCCGTGGTTTCTTGTTTCATATCCTTTTGAGAATTGGACAAACAAGATAGTGATTGAAATACTTCTATAAATAGATATGATATAAAATGTGGTACTAGTATGTCCTTTATAATTTCACAAGACCTTCGAGGCATAGCATCTTATGTTCCCGTGAAACGACAATGAGCACCAGAACTAATTTGTAAACTTACAAGTAATGCAGATGACTGGAGTCCCAGTAGAATAAAAACCAGGAATTACAAGAAAAGATGCGGTAACGGACATCTTGGATAGCTTTCACAGTCTTAAGTGTTAATCCGTCCGTGAATCTACAAATGCCTTAACTGAAAACATGTCTTGTTTATATTAATCTATGAGTGTCCGGGTTGACAATGAAAAAAATCTTAACATCATGACTAACGAAATTATGTATAATATAATATGAATAATACATATTATTGAATCTAAGTCAATTGTCATTTAATAAGTAATCTAGACCTCACGGTTTGTTGTAACAAATCTTCTATTAAAAAAGTAAACAACAAACTTCAAATACTATAGACCTACAAGAGATTGACGTTTATGTAAATATTTAAAAAAAATAGTCACTGCGTTGGTTTACTGTCAGAGAATTAGCATGTCCAATTAACTTGATATCATCGACCGAGCCGAATATTATCTTCCGCCAATACGCACAAGACAATGGAGACACCATAGTGCATATGTATAAATTGGATTGTGAAGTTCTGCAGTGGCGGATCCAGGAATTTGAAATAGGTGGGGGAGGGGGGGGGAGAGGAGGAACTTTCACAGATGGAAGGTTATATCACCTCAGCCCATCATGGTTGCGGCTGATGTCGCAAATGTTATGAATATGGCACCTCTAGATGGAAATGGCACCCTCAGACTTAAAATTTGAATACAGTACAGTATAATATAGTATAATTTTTGTTTTTATCTCCATTTAATGGTTTGGATGTATAGGGACTGTCTGACTGGGGCCTTTGTGTACAATATTTTCGTTCACATTTCAGCTTAGGTGAACTTTCAATTCCTTTGTTCACAGTAGCGTCTCTAGAAGTCTTGAAATGGGGGTGCCACTCTAGGCCCGTTGCCACCCAGCTTTTTACCACCCATCCTTTTCCTACCTGGCATTCTGCCAATCTGGGCCCTTTGCTGCCAGGCCCGTTGCCACCAGGCTTGTAGCCACCTGGCCCGTTGGCACCCGGCACCCGGCCTGTTGCCACCTAGGCCCATTGCCTCCCGGCCTTTAGCCACCTTAGGGTAAAAAGCGAATATTTACATTATGCTGAGCTGTTTTTTTTTACACATATTTGTAATTATGGATGCATATATTTTTATAATTTTGTATTTAAATGGTGAAGTTAGTCCTAACTAACTGTAATACTGGAGTAGAAAACTGTTTTAATTAAATTCCGTGTTTTATTAATACTGTATATACTTTTTATTCAATCCGTATAAAGAGGGCGATAACTGTAGTGTCCAGTTTTTGTATATGTTTACAATTAAAAAATACATTTATGACAATAATAATTATTTATATAGTTCAACCACAAGCCTATGTTTGTATAATAATGGTGGTTATTACAAACATTAATTAATTTATTTATTTATTTGAACTTTACGGCACTCATTTGGCTTAAAGTTATTCCTCCATGGTTTAAAGACGATTTCTTAGAAGTTATATTTTCTAATGAGAAATAAGGTCAAGATTAAATTTTAGGATAAATGTTAATAGATCTAGACTAAAACTGATTAATCTCATCGTTAGCGGAACATTACAAAAATACTCTATACACTAATCCCACCCCACCCCCTCCGCCCCGATTGTTTATACCACAAGGGCTATTTGTTCAGGATATAGGTCTTCACTCCTAGTTTGCGTGGCCTTCATTCTGGGAAGTGTCCAGGTACAACCATGGAGGAATAAAATCATGATTTTATTCCTCCATGGTCCAACTGACCACATTCTGCATTCACTTACATTAGAAATTAACACACTACTCACTCACCAAACCAAATGCATACTTGCAGACAAAATAAATACATACATACATGCATAACATACATCTAATTACATACTATTAAAGACATCACACGCTAATTAGGACTACTTCACGCATATTTTTTTTTATAACAGCCACAAATTGTCTTTGTTTAAATTATATATTGAACTTTATCAAAGTAATCAATCCATTCATCGTCCAGTGCGCATGTTGTCGTTATTGACGTTTTTAGGGCTTATTTTTCTCTAACATATAATTCACACAGCCATGTTTCTCTGTATGTTTATATGTTTTACCTGAAAACTATTACAATTTCTATAGGCCTGTGTCTTTAAAAATTCTTCAGAGCATAAAGTTAATCTACACATTTGTAACGATGACACAGACTGTGATACAGTCTTATTGTATTGTACATAAATTTGTATAGGGCCTAATAGAAAATACAATTTAATGAGAATATTAAGGTCACAAAATGTCATAAATAGCAGCACATGCCTACACAATCTCAGAAAGAGACATGCTTTAATGCTATGCCCTGCTTCACCATAGAAAAATTACATATTTTATGTGTTTTGGTGATAAAATTGTATGATATTTATAACAGCGATATTATACTACAAGAAGAAGGAAACAATATATTCATACTATACTTTACTTATTTATTTATTTACTACAACAAACGTAATAAATTTTATACAACCAAGAGGTATTGTTATTCTAGTAACCATACCTCAATACTGAAATTCACATTGACATTATTCACGGTTAACATTAAGGCTTACACTGATTGATTGGACGATATTTTTTCCATGAATGACGAGTGTACCCGAATAAGGACAACTGCTACGTCACTGAACGATTGACTGCTCCGTCAAATAACTACCATTTACGTGATTACGCTTTTGCGTAACTATCGCTTTACCTAAGATTTTAGAAAGTGAAGTGATGCGATTTACTCTTTAGTGTAATATTCTATATCTTGAGAAAAAAAAAGGTAACTGAAAGTAAATCCAAGGTAGTGTACCTACCAACTTTGCCTTACAGTTGGTAGAGCATCTGACCGGTAATTAGAGGGCCTTTGGTTCGATTATTCGATGAGGACAAAATATTGTTGTGAAAAACAATCATCATTTTAAATCAACAAAAATATAATATACAGTACTGAAAATAGGATGTCTTTGACCGATATGCCTGTTAAATCAATCCAACAAATAACTCATGGCTAAACATGTAAACACTCTGAACACTAAACATTTCTGGAGTGTCAATCAAACTTCGGGCAATTGACCAATCAGAACAGGGCCTGGAATACGAGCGCGTCCTAACACACGTGTTGTCACACAAATGCACGAGTGTGTATATGTTTTTACAGGCCCTGTTTCTGTTCAATTAAAAAAAAAAAATACCAGTTACTTTTTTGGCCAAGCTAAATTGATTTATAAGCATATGTCCGCGTTGTCTAATTTTTTGCTATAAAAAAAAAAGTCGGGAAGGTATGACGACACATTACCTATAATGTTTTTGAAGGTCGGAAGTGTGTAATGACCTTTCTATCGTTTTATTCTTGTGCGCGAAAAAGAAACAAGATGTGTCCGAATATCATCAGCAATGCTGTATTACTGATGACGATACTTCACGTTTTTTAACACTGAATCGATTGCGTGTTTTTCTGTACGCCGTTTTAACCGTTTAATTTAACCTAGTGCAGTTACTGTTGACAAAATAAATTTTTCTTTTTCATGCCAACAGCAACAGGCCCACACTGTTGTTTTGTAGGACTTCAGCAACAATTCAAGAGGCGTAGCTAGCGGAAAGGATCATTGGCCGTGATAAACAACACACTTGCAATAAATGGTTATTTGTCGTGCAAACACTGAATCGATTGCATGTTTTTCTGCACGCCATTTTAACCATTTAATTTAATCTGGTGCAGTTTTATGTTGTATTGATTTTCTGTGGCATATCTTTGCTAAATTTTTTTAAGAAGATTTCAGTGTGGTCGAACTTTTTCTAAAACAAACTTTATCACAAAACAATCACTGAATTACTTCCATTATAAAATGACAACGAATAAAATACTACACCAATCAAGTGACTATACTATTTGGTATATCTTGCATAGGAATTAATAAGTAAACTGACTGACTTAAAAAGAATTGAAATCAGTGTTTGCTTAAAGTATACCATTTGTATTGAGCTGTTATGAAATTTTCGAATTGCATCTTTCTATTTCTTTATTCGTTGAAAAGCTACATGGTTGCCTACGATGTTCCATCATGTCCTTATTAAACACTGTATATGTACCTTTTATGATTTATATTATATTCATTCAACAGTGCTAACGGCTAACTTCCTTCAATACAATATACGACAGTATTCCTAGCCGTATTGCCAGATTTATCTGGCCGAACGCCCTCTTGAGGCGTAGCATTGTGTAATACAATGTTCCCGACGGTTATTTGGACCTGTTCAACCATGAATCCTTCATGGTCTAGTGGTTATGGCGTTCGCCTTGTCAGCGAGAGGTCGCAGGTTCAAATCCCGTCGGAGGAATTTTATTACACAATGACTTTTATAGGACTTTATTCATTGAAAAGCTACAGTGTTGCCTACGATGTTCCATCATGTCCTTATTAAACACTGTATATGTACCTTTGATGATTTATATTACATCTTTCTATAGTTTAGGAACTAGCTTTCAATTAAAAAAAATATATTTCCTTGTCAACTAATAGCAGCAGCAAAAATAATATGATTACAAACAAAATGAATGCTCTTTGCACAAGCCCTTTAAACCATTCTCATAACACATGGATTTAAATTTAGCATTCTTTTTCATTATGGCAAATTTATTTCCTCCACTGTGGGTACTGTACTCATTGTTTTTTTTTTTTTGTTGCATATAAAAATTTATAAATTTAATCACTTTGACATGCCATTGGAATTTGTTAACCATCGGATCATTTCAAATGAGCTACTGTATTCAATGTTTTATTTGAATTTTTCAAGTGTTTTTATTTTTCAATTTCGCAACAGACAGTACAGTACATCTTAAGTTTGAATTAATAAAAAATTATTTAATTATTATTAATTCAGGAACAATTATATTTTAGAAATAATTTCACCATTAAATTTAAATGATTTTTCTGCTTTGGAATCATGTAAAAAAACTCCTAATCAAGGTTTACAGAAGTGCTTATACAGAAATCAAACGAATGAAACAACTTTGCAAATGAAGAGACTAAAATACTTTTCAACCCGCAATAATTGAATGCATTGATATCTTTTTAAAACTGAGATTTCTGATTCTCAAACATTTTCGATGCACAGAAATAAACCTGTTGCAATTGATTTTCCTGGGTGTCAATCAAACGTGACAACTGACATATCAGAACAGGACTAGCAATACACATTTGTCCCACAGTATGAACGTGCTGTCCCAAAAACAAATGCACATGTTTATGTACGTTTACACTATGGTTTCGTGGGACCGTAAAGAACAATAGGCAGTTTTCGCTGCACGACGTTAACCTTAACGTTAATGGATGACATCATAATTTATTCATCTTGTGTAGCGGAGTACGTTAATTTCAAGATTTTACGTGCTCGACGTACGTTAGTTACAGGATTGCACATGCATATTTAGATTTGTTTACAAAAGGGGTGGAGCTATCGCGCTGCATGTTGGGTACTACCGTTAAAGTTAAGGTTAACATCGTGCGGCGAAAACTACCTATTATCAGAGGGTGGGGCATAACGGTAATATTATATTGTTTTTATTGGGCTGTTCTGGTCCAAATAAACTCGTATTATATTCATTGTTTTATGTTTCTCTACATTTATGTGTTCCAGTATTTCACTATGCTTTTATCAAAGTATTTTGTTTCTATTTTTATTATCATGAAATTTAGCTACCAGTTTTTGACACTTGCAAGCACACTTTAATCCTAAATTTCTAATAACATACATTTTACATGTTCCAAGGAAATTAAGTAAGACCTTTCATGAAATACACGACCAAACGAGCGACAACAGAAAAGCTATTCTTTCTGTCGCAATTAATATTCTCTTCTATCCAGGCGTTTTCTCTATGTTCTGCATATGGCTTTTTTTTCTAGCCTACACTTTGGTCATTTTCCAAGCTGGGATCATCTTCAAACTTAGTCTAAGCAAAGACCATATAAAATAGAAATGCTTAATAAAATATGACATCATTCTACCTATTTTTAATATTTATAAACTGGTAATTAAACATTTACATTAATACATCAGTCATAATTTAAAACATCTCATTATTGCAATACTGTAAGGAAAAGCTCTATACAGTATTATGTTTTACAGACAGACATACTGTAGTACAACAACTCTTTTCTAATCTTAGTAATCCTTTCATCATTATTGTTTTTTATTATGAATTACTTTCAGTACCAATAACATATAATCAAGGTTTACTGAAATTGACAGAAATTGTTGATGGGGAAATAAAACAGACTTTCCAAATGACAGGCTATAAAATGAATTTTCTATCTGCAATAACTGTAATTGTACGTTGTTATAATTTTTAAGTTTTTTGTCTATAACTCCCGATCTCGCAAATCTGAAGTCCAATACCTTGCACGCTTTACCACACACCACTCTTCGATGAATTTGAGCATTTTTTAGGGTCACCATAGATATTGTCGATTTGTGTTTATTATTTTTCGCAGTCTTTCTTACTCTTAAAAGTTAAAAGGCAGCAATATGAATAAGCTAACACATACTTAGCATAGGTACCTGCTCACTATTTTATCTGCTACAGTATTGTGAATCTGAAGTTATAAAATCTTATGCAACATCCAATGATTAATACAAACTTGCAGCCTGAACAAGCATAGATTATGCAGTATTCACTTACACCCTTAACATGTGCACATTTACTTTGCTCTGTCAATCAGCATATTATTATACAGAATTCATTGCATATTATCTGGAAAATCTATGGCCTTTCGATCCCCAAACAAGCGTATTATTATTTCAAGCATGTAATTGGTTGCTCAATCATTCAATACCATTATTTAAAATATTGATGGTTTAATTCCTCCAACATACCATTTACGGTATTCCATGATCTATCAGTGTATGTTGGCGTGATTTGTCAGATGAAGGTTCTCTCAGAAACATCCTGAGAATTGGTTCGCGAGAAGCTTATCCACGTAACTGCATTAAAAGAGAGAAATTATAGAATGACTAATTTTATGTCTCATAGTAAAGCACAGTCCATTTAATTTTTATATTTTTTTTATACTAGGAAACAGGGTCACTTCATGTCCTCTGGAGCCGGTAAACGACAGAGGCCAAGTGGACCAGTACACCAGGGGAACCCCCTACTTGTCTCGAAAGATGTACTGGCTTCTTTAAAATGCAACTGAGTATTTGTCTACACTCAGCCTATGGTTTATACGGTTTATATCCGAGAAGACTTGTTCCACCACCAGAACTAGGAGCGAGCTGGCCGGGAACCTGTGCCTGTATTGTTGGCTATACTTAAGGTGCCCCTGCCTTAACCGCTCAGCTGTTTGACTCGCTGAGTTGAATATTTTATTCTTTGCAAATAAAGTCAGATGTTTTCACAAGAAGATATAAAAAAAAATGGATAATTTATTATGTACTTGTATTTCGTTAGAAAATAATCGTCTCATTCTGTTGCGAATTATCTTCCCTCAGTGTGTCGAATCTCTAAGAAGTTAAGACAGGTGCGTTGCAACATATAGCCATAACATCAATGCAGGTTGTAGCAATACGCTTGCCTATGGTTCCAGTGGTGGGACAAGTCTTCTCAGAAAAAGACCAGAGACTTCATGGCCAGTGAAGAATTTTCCTGTATGAGCTAGTTCACCCTCCAAACTCTTTGATATTTCGGCATAAAGCGCTCTACATAAATCTAATTACATTATATTACCTTGCATTGTAATTCTCCACTCGCCCCTTCAAGATGTTGGGGCCCACGTATTTGCCAATTTCAATTAAACATAAACTCGCTGCACTACTCGTTAAGGCACTATCACATGACTAAATAAATAAAAATAAAATCACAATTAACATTTTTTTCTATTTGCTGCAGAAATTCAGCATCAGTTAATATTTTTTTAAAGATTTTAATGCTCTTTAAAACAATAGGATACAGTAATTTTAAATTTGACGATTGTATTATATTTGCTGTGGACATCAATATATTTTACGTGACAGATATTTGTGTTGGGTCAACAGGTAACACATCAACATACAAACCTACAGCATCAATTTGTACACATAGGACAAGTTCATTCAATACAAATTTTCTGTTATAATAACTTCTGGAATCACAAGACTATTATTTTATAGTTATTCACTTTCTATAACTTACCAATGCATAAAATAAAGGATCTAAAAATTTATCCAAATGAGACTTAAATCTTCTTTTTTCTATATTTTTTGCAATGATTGGTAACTATGGAGAAAAAAAAAACAATATATTTTTTTTTTAATTAAAAAATACAAAGTATATGCTTACTATAAAACTCAATACATCTTACAATAATTTTTTTATATAAAATACATCATATTTGATTATTATAAAAGTAAGCTGAGAATTTGTCCAATTCGTTTTGAGGACCCGGATTCAAGACCCAGGCTAATGCTTATCCCCCTCATAGCCCTTACATGAGAGTTAAGCAGGTTAAGGGTCGTGCTTGTGCCCCTATGTATCATTTTATAGCAATAAATTTACTTTTATGATGATGCCAGCTGGGGTATTTATGCATGGTCGGTCAAGAATGGACAGCCATGAGGTTCGAACTCCCGACCTTGAGGTCTGGAAATCCAAACAGATCACATTGTGCCGATCCACCTTCCCAAACAACAATATGATTGTTTATTATTGTTTAGTTTTGGGAACTAAATTCAAATTTTAAAAAATTATTCTTGTTAACATTTTAAAGGCTAAGGCTAAATAAATGTACTGTTAGTGTTCATTGCCATCTAAAGATATATTGTATTGTAGTATACAACACTTTATTGTGTCTACTTTGAAACAGCACCATCCAGCAGGCTAGCCTCAGCAAATTTCGTTTTTCCAGACACGTATCTTCTTTTGAGTACTTCGACAACCGAAAAACACTGCAGATTTTATGTGCCCCTATTTTTTTTTTTTTTTTTTTTGCCATCTTGTTTTCAAAGACTGGGCCTCTACAACAACAAGGTTGTGCACCAGTCACAAAGCACAGATAAACACTGGTAACATAGAGTGAAATGTCTAGCCTTCAAGATGTCTCCTAGTAGTAGTTGCCAGGTTTTTCGGAAATTTTAATTAAAAATTTTAAGTATAAAAAATTGATGTATATGTAGCAGTATGTACCAAAATGAAAAACAAAATTGAACTTTGAAAAACTTGTTACTTCTTTATTGTATTACTATGTTTATCCTCCTTAAAGTGACAAATTTTATTTCCTGTTGGTTGTACTTATGTAGTGTTGATAAATAAAAATAAATAAAAGAACCTTAAAATCTAAGATATTATTTCTCTAAATTATCAATTATTTAATTAATATTTCTCTAAAATTAGATTTATTACCTGCTTGCATATGGTTTCAAGAAGACACACATGTTGTGTGTAGTTGTGATTCCTGCCACAGTCAGCAACCGATGGCAACATCTCCACGACTGATTCTTCGGTTGATTTTATTGTTGAAAGTTCGGACAACAGATATATACACCTGCAAGATAACATAGAAAGTAAATTCATCAACAGAATGTGTTTGTAAATTGAAACATTTGTAAACTAGATCGGGTGTAAGTTTCCAATACCAAGGCCTAGCTATCTCCTTTCCATTGAGCGCCGATAGCCTGACGGCAGCCAGGCCTAGCACGAAACGACAATGCAACAGTGTGGTCTACCACACTAGAGCCTAGCTGAAACAAGGACTTTTAACTGTTACCAGGATAGGAAGCTGGCTGGTTTAAGCCGTCTAACTTGAATTAGCCTTATGTGTGGTATTGTTATGCTAATGAGCCAGATAAGCACCATCTGCACATGTTCAGAAAAACAAAACTTTCCTTAGAAACACTGCATATCGGCTATGCGTACAGCAGTTAGCTTATCTTACTTTTGTTTGTTACACACCATTGACTTAGGCTGTTTGTCATCACTTCAAGATGTCTACCGATTCGTGGAGAAGGTGTATTAAAATCCAAATATTGGCGTTTGTGAGAAATACATTTTAATTTTATATAGGTAGGTAAGTAGTAAGTATATGAATAATTTTAATGCACTAGTTAGTTGGTAACTTCATTCTAATTTGTTTTGGGTCTTTTTTCTGCATTTTTATAAGCGGTTAGACATGGCCTAGGTCGGGCCTAGGCTAGCCTAATTATATCAATTTAAAATCAAATTTTTTGAAGTGTGTAAGTATGATTGATTTGCATGCCAAGTGAAATTAGTACCCTTATATTGCTTTGTTTTACTGTACCGTAATTCTCGGCTAGTCCTAGCTTACGCCTAGCCGATACGCAGTGTGGCCATGGTGTGGCTAAGGAAAGTTTTGTTTTTCTGAGCATGTGCAGATTGCGCTTATTTGCCTCATTAGCATAACAATACCACACATAAGGCTAATTCAAGAAAGACAGCTTAAACCAGCCAGCTTCCTATCCTGGTAACAGTTATAACTCCTTGGCTGAATTTACCTTCGATAAAAACAAAAAAAAATTATTTTAATTGCTGGCATTCTTCCACTTAACAAAATATTATTTTAACTCTTATTCAAACATCTGTATGTTTATATGGACCTTTCTCTCGTGTTCTTTCTAGTTGTTAGATCGCCCAATAGTGTTATTTACATGCACTTCGCGATCATACTGTATGTTGCATTCACGATGTCAATAAGTTGCTGACCCCAAATGGCAACACTCTCGCTCGTCATCGTAAACATGTGCGCTAAATCCGACAACACTTGCAATGGTAGTTCCTTGTTCTGGTTAGGTTAAATTAACATAGTGATTGTTGTACCAGAAATGGAAGAAAATACTATTAATAAATAAATACAACAAACTTGATTTTCTAAAGAAAAATATAATTTCTAAAGAAAAATATACATTATCACTTTGTAAAATGTGCGAATCAGACTTTTTTGACGGTATTAATTGGTTGATGAAAATGTCATCAGGGGCAAAGACCATTCGTAAAATCGACTATTCGTAAAATCGATGTTCGCAAAATGGAAGTTTTGCTGTACATTCATATGTAAAAATAAGAAACTATGTATCGCAATGTTGCTTTTTAGTATAATTATTATTAAACATATGACAATAGGATTACCCATCACACAGCTCCCATGGTTCAGAGGGTCTCTTAAACTGGTGATCCATGCAACCTCCTTTGCTGCCACGCCCCATCTTTGGTGCTAATGAACCGCAAGAGTACATCTGGATTAAAAGCAAATATTATATAATAGACAATAAATTAAGTTAAATTAACAAACATTTTGTACCTATTAAATTAATAGTAAAATGATGGTGACATTGATGATAACGCTGATAGTTATAATGATGTTTACTTACAATGATGATTTTGATGATAATCATAATGGTGAAAATGATGATCATAATGACGATGATTGTGATAATAATGATGGTAATGATAGTAAGGAGGAGGATGATAGTGGAAATGACAATGATGATTATAATCGTCTTCCTTGTAATAATCTTATTTGTGATTGTTATCGCAATCATTATCTCCATCATTCTTATATGTAAAGCAACATCCTAAAAATAAAAGTCCCGAAGGCGAGTCCAGTGGCTGAGCGGCAGAGGTGTTGCTAACTGCAGCCTTAACATTGGCGTTGGTTTGGGCCGCTCCTCTCCCGGGGTTCGTTTGGTAGAACCAAGTCTTCTTGGGTAAGGACTTTAAATTCAGGTCCAGTGAACCCATCTGGCTGGTGTGCACTTTAAAGAACCCATTTCATCTTTCGGAAGGGGGTTACCAATATGTCATGGATTATTTCAGCCCTGCTGTTGTGGAATGATGTGAACATGTAACTACTATTTGCGCCTCTTTATGGCAACTAAGTAGTCACGGACCACACCCATATGCTAATCAGCACAATGATGCTGCGATTTATGGGTTATTCTCCTACTACATCTACCTCACCTGCTTATTTGAATGAAGTTCCATATCGTTATCTCTCAAACGTTTCACGACCCCAAATGTTGCCGGATCTTTATCTAAGCTGCTATAACGTTCCGATGACTCTGGCTGCTTTTCTAGCCCTGCTATCCCCTCTTTAATCTTGTCAAGTAAAATACATATTGCACCTTCTCCTGGATAATCAAGAACAAAATAGCAATCCATCAGTTATAAATTTTTTTTAATAAATATTAATACTGCCCTCTATAGTTGATTGAGATACTAACCATAAGCTTTGGCAACATTTCCAAGAGCAACTGCAGCACCTTGTCGTACGGACGGAATGTTATCAGCAATGTTCCCAAAGAAGAGGGGATAAAGAGCATCCATTGATGGCCTAGAGGAGAAAATCAATGAATAATGTGGAACAACATGGAACTTTGTCTCTTGTATAAAAATAATATAATAATAAACAAACATTTGTTATATACCAATTTCATAATCAAATAAAAGGAGCGAAAGTAATCATAGAGCACAGATTGAATAAAGTAGTGGAGTAATAAATAGAAACGTAAAGAGACAATGTAGATATGAACGTGAAAACAGAGTAGACTAGATGGATTGAAATAGATGAGTTTTAAAATTTAGTTTAAATTAATTCAAAGAGGGTGAGTTTTTGACAGATAATGGTAAGTCATTTCACAGAAATGAGGCTTTGAGAAAAAGCAAAGGTTCGTTGGACTTATGATTTCAACCTGAAGGTGGGGAATGTGAGAAGACACTTATCTGCTGAGTAGACGGTGGTTGTGGACATAGGTAGTAAGAATATCAGAGAGATAAGAGGGTTGTTGGAATCGAAGAGCCTGAAAAAACACAATAACAGGATTTTAAAAATAATATGTTGCCGAATAGGTAGCCAGTGCAGGTTTTCTAGGATGGGGGTGATGTGGTGCCGCATTTCAACCTGCCAGCATACCCTTGCAGTACAGAAACATGCATTAGCGGAGTTTCGGTCAAGGCAAATGGCAGAAAATAATTGAACCAGCATCTAAACGCTTTCCGGTGTAAGTTTTACCCGGTGAAAATATTTGTAACGTCCGTAAGTGGCAAATTCCTTGCCCGTCAGATAGTTGAAAGAAAGACAGATGGATGAACGGACAAAGAGAAAACAAAAAAATAAATAGGAACATACTTCGATTCCTCTGGGAAACACAAAACGAAATTGCCACATGCAACACAGGCAGCGTCCCTCACTGGCCAGCTCTCATCTTTGAAGCAATCCAGCAGAGCTTTCAGAAGATCTTCCACATGAGGTCTTACAACTTCCTTGTCAATCTAAGTGAATTCAACCAATAAAAAAGAATATTATTTACAAGTTGCAAATTATCATTGAGCCCTTCACGCCCCCCTCATTACCTCCCAATAGACCTTTCCCGAATGTCAATCAAACTTAACACCTGACCAATCAGAACAGCACGAGGAATAAACGCGTGTCTCAGAAACGTATGTGTCTGCGTATGTTTTAACACTGGCCATATTCAACTGGTCGTTCTTCGTTAAACCATGCCTACCTGTGCAGTGGTAAAATCCTATTTAACGAAGATGACCAGTCAAATAGAAAACTGGTAAATACTCGACAAAACAAAATGGCTGCATAGTTACCGCGATAAACGCTGCATAATCAAGGCTGCTTCAGATTGTGGCAGTATGGGCTTTTCGAAAAGAAATATTTTCATCCAGTTTTTTAATTCTGTTAGCTTACAATAATTTTTTTACTTCAATGTGGGTAAAAATTTCTATTTTCTGAAATTTAATCTAAATTATATTAACGCAAACGTTGTTGCTAAACTGACCAATCGGACATATTTTTTTGGTCACATGCATAACTTAACACTGATTAACGAAGTGTATTTTACGAACCAGTCGAATGAAAATAATACTCAACAAAAATTCGCACTCAACGAAATGAACCAGTCGAACAAGCCCACTGTCACTTTGTGAGTCCTTAGCAACAATATCCACGTTCATGAGAATGCAGCCATCACTAATGAGCAAAGTAAACTGATAATTAAAAAACACATAGGAAAGGTGATATACCTTGGAACCAAGCTCAGCGATACACGCACAAGCTGCCTCCCTTACAGCGTGGTTGTCAGCCAAAGTCTGGTTTATGTAGTATATGACCTGCAACAGAATATAATTATGGCAATAATATAAAAATACAAGAAAGTGTAAATGAAAAGAAATTTAATATAATCAAAACAAAATATAAATTCTTAAATTTTCGTATATTTTTAATTTTTAATTACACAGAAAACATCATGAAAGATTTGTTTACCACTTCTTGTATGTATTTCTCCACTAATTGTTTCCCTTCTGAATGAGTCACTTGTCTCCACGTCTCTTGTGAATATATTCTAACACCTTCAGCAACATAATACCTGTCATATTAACAGAAATTTTAGTTAAATTAGGAAAAATGCAGCATAATTTTTCAATAAGTTTTGAAAAAAAAAACAAAAAAAAAACATACTGTTTTGCATAATTTTTCAATAAGTTTTGAAAAAAAAAAAAAAAAAAAAACATACTGTTTTGAAAAAAAAAAAAAACCATACTGGTGCACTACCAAAAATAAACATATATGTGCCCATCAGCCACCCCCACTATAATTTTTGTAAGCCAAAACAATTTACGCTCAAGTAGTTAAAAATGACATCATACCACCTTATTTTTTGCCAGGTAGTGCCCCTAAAAGTTATTACTGCCCTCCCACTTTACCTTCATGCCCCATAAGCCAATCAACCACTTCAATATCCCCTAGGTAGGCCAACAATTTCCTCCATAGGAATTTAAAATCAACAACCTCCGACTAGTCTTTACAAAAATGGCAGCAGCCATATCATGATGGACCAATTGGAAAGTAGAAAATTGTAGGAATGAGTTCGTCCGAGCGCTTGTTAACCTAAAAAAAATGAATTTTCAGAACTTTAATTCCATCAGTATCGTAAATACTCACCTGTTGAGGCACATCCTTGGCAGAAGAGCAGGATAAAATTTCTCTTTGGCAGCTTCGCTGGGTAAATTTAGGAGGAACTTGCGGGTTGCAACAGACGCCGCCAGCCTAACCTGTATCAAAATTTAACAAGCCTGATCAATAGTTCACATGAATTTTCATGAAATAAAAACACTAGTAGCTCTTAAATAGATTAACTTATATTACTTAATACACAAGCTTTTGCCAGCAGTCTATTCTGGCTTCATCAGGTGTAATGAAGTGGTTACATAATAGTTATATTTCAGATTTCGATTCATTATAATATTATACAGCATTTTGTCTTCACAGAAATTTATTTACCACCAGCATCATATGCTACCTTAAAAAACAATTTCCAACAGTAAATTTTATCTAAATTAAATTATTAACTGTTTGAATGAAAACAGGCATGTAAAGATTGTTCAATCTGGCAAGATAAGTAATTGTACAATACAAACATTTTGAGATCTGAAACTTTTTATTCACGAACTTGATTACACCAGAGTGTAAACTAATTAGAGACACGAGAATACGGCGACGTTAAATAAACATCCATAAGTTCAACAACCCTTCAACGCAACGGCAATGGGTTCAATGCATTGGGATTTTCGCGATAAATCTGTCCATTACTGTATATAGTATTGTCGTTCACCAAACAAGTGTAAAGTCATAACGTCAAATTTGTGGCAATATTTATAAATAAAAAGTTTACAAATATTTTGCTGCTCTCATATATAAAAACATGTGCTTGCTAAATTATCAAAATGCCTAAATGTTATTTTATTTCATTCTGGAGAAAAAAAAAAACTCAAGAGGATTTGGATGATAGAAACATTCCAACATTCGACCCAAACCCCCATCCCTTGATCCACCCTTAACCCTTAACTGTTAAGAACTACAAGAACCTTAATATTCCATTAAAACTACACTTGTGTGCTATCAAACCTTAATTTGTTATTTATTAAATAAGTATAAATCTTCAAAATTTATTCAGAAGAGAAATAGTATAAAAATGCTATAATACATTTTAAAAGATTAATACCAGCACAATGTATTTACCTGACTCCAGTTGTCTGCCAGGCCATTAGATAAATGGCTGGTAAACTGTTCTCCAAAATGTACCATTGGGTTGCTATCACTGAGCTCTCCATCCATTTCCATAGACTCCCGATCATCTGAAAAGAAAACCTGAGTAATAATACAAGTCAACAAAAATAAAAAACAATCATGAAGATTCATACGTTGCAGTTTATGAATCAAATAGACAGTTTTAAAACTTCTATGTTACAAATTTTATTTACTCTAGTCTCTAGTAAGTGAATAAAATTTTGTAACTTAATAAAAGTTTTTAAAACTGTCTATTTAAAAATAAATATGATTACCAATTATAATTTGTGTCAATTAAACATAATAAAAGTAATAAAGGTAATGATTATATATACCGCCGCTAGTGCGAGACGTTGGTATATTATTTAATGAATGTATTTTTTAAAGAAGGGTGGAAACAAATAAAAATGTAGTTTTCTCATTCAGCAAATGGTTTTGACAAACACACCTAGGTGGATGAGAAAATACAAATTAATTTTAATATACAAATAAAAAAATGCAAGTATGTGAGGTAAAAATAGAGAAAACTCACTTGAGATCTTATCATATTGTGTAAAGCATGCGATATTGCGATGTAAATCAGATTTAATAATGCTTAAAATTTATTAAACTTGGTTAAAAAATTAAGATTTGCCTCATATTGGATGATCTCATGAAAAAAGCAGGCCTGATTTTTTTTTACATAAAAAAATTATTCTTTTTTTTAAAGTTATATTTTTTATGGCAACAGGTGTGTTAAAATAAAATGGTATTTAAGTATTTTAAAGCATCATTATCGGCTGGCAGCAGGTCCGCAAAACAAGGTATAAAAATGGTGTCACCTATGCACCCCAAGATTGTATCAAAGTGCAGTGAAATAAAAATCTATCATTCATCATTAACCTTTAACATTTTTATTGCACTTATTTTTATTCAAATATTAGAATTTTACAAACAAATAACCAAAAATTTAAATATAATACTGATATATATATTTATTACAAGAAATATCATTTTCATGTAATAAATATAATGCCACTAGTTTAATAATGAGCATCTAATTCAATATCTGTATCAAATAAATAATAAATTATGATAATAGAATAACACAACACAGTTTTTGAAGGTTAACTCAAGATACAGTAATTGAATAAAATTGAGACTGCTGAGTCTACTTAAGTACTCGACTTGAACAATTGCTTTTCATAATGCCAATAGTCTTGCATGAAACTTGCATCAATCTTATTCTTACCACTACGCGTTGCCGTGCAACTGACAAATGCAGCACAGACTTGAAATCCAGTCTCACGCACAAAACGGTTGGTGTGTACCAACGCCTGGAATATTAAGTCTAACAGATTTTGGTCAATCTGTGGTGCAAAACTGATTCCGCATCCCTCGACTACACATTGCAGACATCTAAGAAATTATTAAAACAATATGAATTCATTAGTTTAGATATTGAAATTATTGTATTTTCTCTATAAATTACTGTATTAGTTGTACATTTCAGTACCCTATCATTAATGTAAGTTACTAATCTAATGAGCATTGGTCATGTGATATCCAATGAGCATTTGGTTTATCAATATCCAATGAGCATGTTTTATCAATATTCAATGAGTATTGGATTAACCAATATCCAATGAGCATTGGCTATATCAATATCCAATTCCAAAATGAGAATTGGTGTTATTATATTCATTGAGCACTGGTTTTTATCATTATTCAATGAGCATTAATGCTCATTAACAACATCCAAAAAGCATCGGTTATTACATCAATATCCAATGATCATTGGTTTTATAAATAAAACGAAAGAGCATTGGTGTTATCAATGTCCAATGAGCACTGTTTTTATCAATATCTGATGGGTATTGGGTTTCATAAATATCCAACGATCATTGGTTTTATCAATATTCAATGAACATTAGTGTTATTAATTTTATAAATGAGCATTAATTTCATCAATCCAACAAAATAGGTTTTACAAATATATAATGAGAATTTGTGTTATCAATGTCCAATGAACACTGTTTTTATCAATACAATAATATTAATTTATGTAGCACTTCAAACCAAAAATGCCTCTAAGTGCTTATCATTGGTTTATTGGGATAAAGGTTTGTCAGTGGTTGAGACAATCTATCCAACTTACTTCATCCAAGTTTCTAGATTCTTCCACCCGGCAGTGTCATGAAATATTTGTTCAGCCGATGTCCCTACCAATGAACCTGATCCCTGAAAGTATTCAAGCCAATATAATAAGACATGATTCAAAAAACTGTTTTTAAGCTACATATATACAGTAACCAACACCTTGTAATATATTTGTAATTAAGTTTAATCAATAGAGAGAGGCATAATGCAGTCGGCTGAAATTGGTGATAACCACCATGTGTGCGCTGGACTATGACAACCTTTTATCCCTAGCTCTATTATATCTCAAAAGCTACTCTTCTTGTGAAATACAATTTATAATAAATTTATAGTTTAAGCCTGATACATTTATGTTATCAATAGAATAATATCATTTTAATATTATATTTTTATAAATATATTATATTTTTGCATGTACTTCTAGCTTATTAACCAGTAGGCATGTTCAGATGAGTCAGAAGTAAGCTTTGACGTAGCAGTTCACTTGTCGAAAGCCCTGGGTAGTGCCCGTGAAGAAGCTCGTTGTAATTTATTAGTTACTTCAACATTACTACAAACAATTTACTCCTGAGCAGTCTCAGGAGTAAGTGTGTTACTTCCGCGTACACAAGAAAGATGGAATACGCGCTCAGTGTAGCGCTGTGATTTCAGAGCTCGCGAGCAAATGCGACCTTTATTTTGACCTCAATTATTTTCAAAAGATAAATACCTACAAATGAGTGCCAAAATAACATTTCCTGTGACGTGTAAAGCCTTTGTAGACACGATGTTTTCATAATTGTTTACAATTTCAAAAAAATATGTGCAAAATAACTATAGAGACCCATTTGGAAACAAGCAGAAAAGCTTAAAGGGTTATCCCGAAACTCTCTTATTGTTGTTTAATTCATTTAATTTTGTAATCTGTTTAGTTGTGAGAATTTCGAAATAAATCAAATCAAATCAAAGTAGTGACTATCACTTCCGGAATACAGTATTTGAATACTGTAGTTACTCTAAAGCTTTGAATTAGTTGTCCTAGGTAAATATTGTGTAGACACTCGTCAGAAGTAACATGCACATAAAATTTTATGTTTGTCATAACTTTATTTTAGACAGAAGGTCGTCTGAACATAACCAGTGTGCATTAACAATAGTTTCAAGTTCTCAACCTCTCTATATGTACTTAATTGTGTTACAGTACCACCATTGATTTTATTTTGTTTTGTCGATGTGTTCGCATTATAAATATTGTATAAATCCAAGTCATGTGTTGCCTATTCTTGGTTGATGCTGTGCACCTCACACAATAGAAATACAATGTTTCTTTGGAAATAGTATAGACCGTGGGTCCAATACAACATGATCAAGAGAATGCCGCCAGGTGTAGCACTTATATGCTGCTAATGAGGTATCAAAGAGGCCCAAGCAGAATTTCACTGTAACTTAACTATTAATGTAGAACCAAGTATATACTAAGCCATATTTCCTTAAAAAAAATGCATGAATCCATTATAGGAGGAAGGTAATAATGGCTTTTAAAAGGCTTCTGAAATAACTATAAAAATTAACTGCTTTTCAATAAAGTCACAATGTTTCATATAATCAAGCTGCTAGTTGTAGCATTTGCTAGTATAATCAATACATTAGATATGCATGTGCATCTGCATGTATTAGGTTTGAAATTTTATGGCTTTGTCACTTTGGCCTGAAAAATAACTGTTTGAAATCTTTAATTATTCCCCTGGTTCAGCTTCCCTATAACTTAAATTCTCTTAATGGTTATATTAAAATAAACTCCGCCAAAAAATAGTAGTGCTAAAAGTTGTATAACCTCATTTGACCCTGCAAGTTTCTCTACCAGTGACTGAGTATTTTTCTTTTCATCAAGTCCAGACTCTGTCAGTGGAATTCTCTCCAAGTTGCTCCTGATGCCTTCGGTGATAAGCTCTTTGCACGATACGTATGAATCGACACCAAAACGTTTGCATAAACTTCCAAGAACTTCTCCTGAAAGAATGATTAATAATAGTAATTATTTTATACTTTTCATTCCCATGTGATATCTCTTTGAATTAAATCTGCTTTTTATTCAGATGTTTCTGCTTCTTTTCAAAAAGCAATGAACTAGCTTGTGATACAAGCATTGGTTTGTCAAAAAGTTTTGTATTTAAAACACAAAGAGTCTGTAACAACAACAGTACTTCACATTTTTAAATTTTTTTAAAGAAGTACTGTAATATAAATTCAAATTATAACAAATCCCCAGGGGTATTTTTTTTAGAAAACATATTTTGATTTTTTTTTTAGTTTAGTCTAAATATTTCGGAAACAAGGCTTATAAACGTACTCGCGCGAATAAGCGCCCCGTTTGAATCAGATTTTGAAATACAGTATTTAATAACTAAAAATTAAAATACTGTATGGCCATTTTTAATCTACAAAAATAAACTGACCTCAACACTCTCGTATTTAAGCAAGAAACTCTGCAATGATCCTGCTAATCTGAATTGACAGATGGCCAATCGCTTACTGCCACCGCCACCAACACTACCACTAATATTTCATCTGCTGTTGTGTAAATACCACAAACATTCTTGTCATGAGCCATAAATAGGCGTCCGCCTCAATTTCCACTCTGTTTTCATAAGCGCCACGTTTGAATAAGCGCCCCTCAAAAAGAGCCAAAATAACTTATTCGCGCGAGTACGGTAATTATGTATTTTTACTCTCTATTAGTAATTTCTATACAACAATTTTATACTTAAGATAAACCCTTACAGTATTTGAGGCATGTTGTGGCGAAATGGTAAAGTTGTCCCACAGTCCAGTATTGAGTAAATGAGCTATAAAATATGGGAGCTTAAAAAATTGCTAAAAAATCCAAATTTCTTTTTCAATATAGGTCAACAATTTAATGTCTTAATAATCATGTCTCAAAGTATTAGTTCTGGAAGTGGTTAACAAATTGTTTATTTAACATTATTTTTTATAGTTCATTATATTAAACAATGTATGCGCAAATAACTTTGAAACGCAATTACTCAAAATCCTGTTTATCTTGACTCTACTGTATAAGAGTACTGTACTTTTACTTTCCAATAACTTAGGTTTGAAATGTCCAATTTGAATGAATGACCCCTCATTTTAAAGATCACATACTCAGGTATTTGAAAATACCAATAACTTGAATTTCAATTTTTGCTACAACTTAGCCATTTTGCCACAGCATGCCTCATTTTATGTGCACTTCTTTTTAAGCTCCTTCTTGTTATGTTATGTGCACTTAAAATTATGAATCCAGTTTTTTTGTTTTTTTTTTAGTTTACTGCAGTAGGTATAACAAGGCTTGTATTTATGTCATTAAATATTTCCCCTCTTCATAATAGTAATTTCTAAAGAAAAATATTAGAAGCAGTTATATAGTATTTTATGCGCATTCTGTTTCGTATGAATATTTCATGTCACCTAAGTCTGGCCAACATCACCATGCCAAACTGACTGTCATATTGTTAGTTTTGAACAAATATACCACAAATGAAAAAAAAAAAAATTATGACTTCACAACAATCAAATTATTGTTCAACAAAAAAGGTCAACAATCATGAATACTACTGGTTACCATGGTTGCGATTGCAATGAATAAGATTAATTATGATCTACAACATCAATGAAAAAATAATTTATTCTTCTTGATAATGGTCACAGAATGAAATATATGAACACTGTTGTACAAAATCCAATTTACTTTCCATACCATACAAAAATGGACTTGATATGAGTTTATTGAGAATAATTATTTAAAAATAACTACTAAAGGTAAAAAAAAAGTGAGATATACTAAAAATAAATTTACAGTCTGTCCTAGATCATCCAAAAGGCTTTGTTGGCTTATATCGGTTGGCTGTTCGTAATCTTTACGATAATCTATTTTGCATTAATTCCAGTATTTTATTACACACTGAACTTTACTACTTCTAACATTCAGTGCCTGATGAATGATTTACTATTTGATTTGATTTACAGTAGGCCTATTTGACATAAATGAAAAACATGAAAAAATAGTCACGAATACAATTTAACCAAAAATAAAAAATGTTGATGTCGATGGTTTCTGGAATAACTGTCTACAGTAAATACTAAAGGTAAAAATAATTTAATGACATTTCACATAGATCAATGGCACTGCCAGGTGTGTATCCCCAAATCAAAAAGGGTCTATTTTAGGACAGTCAAAAACGGATTGTACAGGGTATACTGAATATAAAATTCTATATAAAAAATCTCCTATAATAAAACTTACAAGATAATCTTCAATACATTTTCATTTACCTGCAATCTATCAGAACTCCTACAAAGCCCTCAATACAAAATCTGCAATTCAACTGACTCTTCCTCTTGTTTCCAATAGGCATTCTATGCAACCTCATATCCCAGTTGGTCTATTTTCGCACATAGCATTTGGGGCAAACTCCTACTCGAATGATGTAGTAGAGGTTGTTTTTGCACACAGGCCAGATAATGTAAGTAAACTGGGCTAGTTGCATGCAAGTCATTATCCAAGCCCTGAGCGTTGATGTAAAGGTGGTAGTTAGAGGTGCCCACTCATCTGCTTGTCTCAAACGAGTATTTATTAAGCCTACTGTACATACAGTACATTAAGAACAAATTATACTCTGACAAACTTTCACTGAGTTTGATTGCTATGCTAGTCACTGGAAGCAGGGTTCTCGGAACGCCGCCCGCAGTGGCGTGTGCGAAGCACAACTCAGATTCAGAAGTGGAACGTGAAATTTGGATATGGTTTTGTAGTCAGATTTGCGAGAAAAACTTCAGCTACCCATATTTCTCGACTGAGACGTCAGTGGGAGCTGTAATTTGTATGGCAAGGAGATGGTGCTACCCGGAATTCGTATTATGGGAATTTACGCCCACAAACCTTGTAGTTATTAATATTTTGGTTATATAGAAAATTTTTATTTTTTGGTGATGTCACACTTACAATATAGTTAGCATGCATGCGTCATAAGCTAGTACCGGTAAGTGGTAAGGCAAACATTCAAGGTGCGCTTTTTTCATGGACAAACAAACACCACTGGTGGCACACACGGATGCCTTGCCTACAGTACTGTAGCTAGAGCTACAAGAGCCGCATTGTTAGCATTGTACAATACTTAAACAAGGTACTTACGTCTGCAACTGAATTATTCTTAGTTAATTTTTTTTTTTCTTATTTTAATTTATTTCTTTCGAAAGTGTACTTTCTATCACATATAATTGTACTGTCTACTTAGGCCTAGTCTTATTATGGCTCATTGTTTGTATTGCTCATTCAAGTTGTTTTAGAATTATGGGATTCAAGGCTCTAGGCTGATTGTTTTTAATATTACCGTTATTCAAAAATTAATGTTGTCACATTTACGCACTGATATTGTCACAAATTGTAAAAATATACCCCTTTTCAAATTGCTTTTTAAACATGAAGGAATAAAGACACCAAACTGATATTTGGAACTATGATCATCATACATAAATTAATTTATGGTTTAAGTTTTGACGACAAGGGTACTTGCCCACAGGGTCAAAGGTCACCAACAAAATTTGTTTGTATTTTGTCCCAAATGACCTTTTGACCTACGATTATCTCCTAAAATGGTAAGTGAAAAATCCTGAATTTTTTTGTGATGAGACATTTCCAACTATATTAATAATCTGTTGCATAAGTAAAACCCATTTAATAACTCATTTGGTATTTTAGTGGGGTCTAACAATGGTAGAAAATTTACGAGACAAAATAAGTTAGCGTCTTTAAGAACCAATATTTTCGTAACAGGGTTGGGTATACCAAAATCATGTTATATTACAGCCAAAAGTTAGTCTAGATATCAATTTTCAGTTTAATTATCTTTATTCCATTTGAAGATATGGCTAATTGAAAATGTAGCTTTACAAATATGTCATAATTGAGAGCTGAAAGGGGGTATGACTCTAAAATTACAAATGGCCGTAACTTTTAAATGACTTGGAATTGGCAAGTCAAATTTTGGGTTTGTTCAACAGACATGTTGATGCAGATTATATCCGAGTTTCAAGAAAATCTGACACGGTACCCAGCCAAGATTTGTTGAAAATGTTTTGAGTTGTCATGGAATGACCCTTTTATGAGTTTATCCAAAATTTGTTGAGCACAGGGACGTGAAACTAAACATTATTTGGCCAACTGCAAATAAACTCTCAATTAATTCTGTCGACCTATGACATTTAGAGCCAAGTATAATAATAATATCTATATCTGGATGAAAATTCTAATCTGAATTGTAATCTGATACAAACATTGACAAGTTACTATTAATAGAAACAAACTGTAATATGTACATGTGGTAACCAGGCAACAAATACTTAATTATGTAATCAGAGAGCTTTTGGAATATCAGTCAAAAAAAAGCAGGAAGAAACAGCCTACTGTTACCATGCTACAGTCCATTGACTCGATTTACAATATCAGAGTACAGATAACGTTTATGTACAGAAATATTTAATAATACACCCTACATCAAATAATACATTTTAATATTTAACTTTCAAGCGCTTTTTAAAATACCAACAAGGCTGAATGCAATGTAAGCCACGTTGACACGGCAAAAGATCATCATCGTGATGTGTATTTGATATCAGTGTTAACTGGCCGTGTAAATGGTGTTTATTACTGACACTTGTACGATTTTCGTTCCCGCACTGGCACACACTTCGGCGTGCTAATGATTAAAGTTTTTGGGAACGAGCATGAAGAGTATGTGCAGGGTGCAGGGGTGCGTGCCATGTCGTATAGAGAATTTTTAAATGTTCAAAGATTGATCACGCATCAATGGTCGTGCTATATGCGTGAACCATGCATGAACACTGTACGAACTCGGCGCGAACACTGCCGATAGTGCGTGTCAATGAAGAATGCTTTTTATCTTGCTGCCTTTTCTCTTGCTCTTTCAGAAGTCATACATAGTCTTGCAGTTTACCAGATATAAACACTCTTCTCTGCAATATTAGTGTTTCTGGAATTCAGCATGTTGCATCGTCCACCGAAAAACATACGCTACAGTATTATATATATATAGCGTGCTGCCAAGCAGGACAAAGCCTGACCAAAGTTGCCACCACAACTTCACCCATGCATGAAGTCGTCGGAGCAATGCGTGTTCATGCGGGAAGGCAGCAGGAACTATGCGTGTCGTGAGTGACAATGCGATACGTTAGATGTGAACAATGCGCAAACAATACTTAACCTATGCGTAAACAAGTAGTGCCATTACATGTCAACGCATGCCAATGTGGCCCAATTTTGTCCGTGCATTGCACGGACAGTGCATAACCTATGCGTGTACAGTGCGCGAACAGGCCGCAAACACAACTTCACCTCCACCGAAATGGCACGCCTTGTCACAACGCTTTGCGCGCAATGCCGGGACAAAAGTCGTGCAAGTGTTATGTTGGCATAACTCCAAACAACGGATCAGTAGCCATGATTATTTAAGTTAATTCCACATCGCCGTGAAGTAAACTTAGATGATTGTGGCATGCTCTTTAATTTATGCAAAACACTATTGTTTGACCTGTGTGATCATCACAGAATTATTATAGTTACAGAAATGTTTCGAAATAAAGAGTACAGTAGTAGTTAAAAACTTGTTTCTATCAATTAACTGTGCACTTTTTTGTCCAATGGTTTCAAAACAAGCAGCAGTTGTGTCTATGCGCCCTCCGGGCAAAGACACTATGTTGTCGTCAGGCAGTTAAAGATGGCTGATGAAACCTTGGTAAATCCGGTGGAGGTGCATGATGGGTCATATGTCAACTTTAATACCTTATTACCGTACAAAAGTCATAAAAAAGGTCGCTAACGTCAATCGTGACGTCAATCGTGACGTCATCACTGTAACTACCAGTGTTATTTGCCTATCTTCCACAGTCCACAACAGCATACGCATAGAATGATTGTAAAATAATACGCACACAGTATACTGACCATATCACTATACTGTACCAACCGATGACTGCTACAACAGTTGGTTATCACAAAACTAGCATTAAAAGACGGTGATTGACTAATAAAGCAATTAGCAGAGCATCGTACTGTACACTAGCGGAAAATTATTATACTTAAATTAGATTTAATGCATTCAAAATTTTCCTCTGGCCTTGCAGGACCTCAGGAAATTCTTTGAAGCATTAAATCTAACCTCCGTATAATAATTTTCCTATGGTGTACTATGCGGAGCTCTATTTGATTAGAAAGCATTGTCCAATTAATGTGCCGTAGGCTAAAAGCATCTTTTTCCAGCAATTTTGTTTATGATAATGTATCTCAGACCAATATCATAAACTTAAGCAAAGTACTACGAGAACATTTAATCTTTGATTTACCTTGACATCAAGAGTTTGGAGTCTATCGGTTGAATTTTTTCAAATCACTGTCTACTGTATGTGAGGAACTTCAAACAGGTGTTTGACATGTTTCTCTAACCTATTTTTAAACTGGTCAATGCCATTTTTAAATTTGATTTCGCAACAGCATTTGTTATTGATGTCACATTGTTGGGTATTAAAATAGTGAAAAATATCATTGGTATAAACATTAGTAGT
This sequence comes from Anneissia japonica, assembly GCF_011630105.1. Taxonomy (NCBI): domain Eukaryota; kingdom Metazoa; phylum Echinodermata; class Crinoidea; order Comatulida; family Comatulidae; genus Anneissia; species Anneissia japonica. Next base: position 370,563 of record NW_022730291.1, on the reverse strand, counting down.
AATTTCTGTTATCTAAATTCACAAAATAAAATGTTAATAAAATAAACAAATGAACA
>NW_022730291.1:370169-370473 GCF_011630105.1 Anneissia japonica | reverse complement strand
TTTTTTTTTTTTTTTTTTTTTTACAGAAGGTTGGTTGAAACACAACGGTAAATTACATGGATACGGAACGGGGCAGTGTTGACATTCTGTATTATAAGGTTGACCTGGAGACCTGTCTCTTATACACATCTAGATGTGTATAAGAGACAGAATGAACAGTGCTTTAAAAACATACTATTTACTAGACTTCTCTAGAGATTGTTCACAACTATCAACATTTTTGAAAGTGTACAGTACTCATTTAGGTAGTTGCTAAATACAACCACTTCAGCTGAAGGGGGGGGGGGGGGGGGGGGGCGGGGCC
>NW_022730291.1:367645-370144 GCF_011630105.1 Anneissia japonica | reverse complement strand
GGCTTCATGGCTTCTTATGGTGATGCCATGCATAATTTCATCTGTAGGTCTTCTCGACAAAGAGTGGCCCTGGTAATCACACAGCATAACAAAAATACAGTGCCATACATTAAGTTATTTTTAAATCAACATTCATGAATGTAAAAGTGTATAAGACTTGTGAAAATGTTGTTGATAATGTGAATGATCCCTAAATTTAAAATGTAAAACAGGTTTGCTTTTAATGGACCCTTCCAAAGTGTCAAAAAATATAAAATGACCAATCAGGTCTACAAAACCATGCGCTTGTTCCATAAACGCTTACGTACATTTACACTGTCATTATGTGGTACCTTAGCAATAATCTCTCCAAGGGCAGGGTTCAGCGGAATGGTCTACTGAATTTCAAGTACAAATTATGAAATCAATTGGACTTTCAAGCCAGCCAGCCAAGCCTACTGAAGGCATCAATAACTTTGTATCATTCAAGATATACACATAATTATTTATTATTTAACGGTTTTGTAATACAGCAACCAGTGAACAACCATTTATGTATGGGTAATTCCGTGTCAAATCAACCAGAGGTCCCAGGTCGACCGTCTCCGATTTTTATGAAACTTCTTAAAAATGATCCACTATGTGAAAAATCAACATACACAAAAGATTAGTCCTACTGGATATGTAGTTTCCGAGATATTAACGCAACAAAAAAGGGGCGTGGCTCTTCAAGATGCGCAAATGCAATTTCCTCCAAAAATGCAAAAAGTTGGTCCAGACAGGTTTTTGTCCCATTTTTAGACCATTGCTATTCTGCAATGGTACATGCTTTTCTGATTGCAGATTTGGAATCAGCAGTAAAAGATGTCCTACACCATAAAAACTGAAGGTTATAGGCGCTGTACTTCCAAAGATATTAGCATACGAAAATCAAAGTTAATTTCACATTGCACTAATTTGTGCCACGCCCCCTTTTACATCAAACTGCCGCTACGGGAAAACAAACAGGAATTGGAGTCTAAAAATTTCAGGTTTTTCAATTCACATGAGTAACTGTCAGTGTAAAAAATGTTAATCTATGATCCCCTGGCACGGAATTACCCAACTCATAAAAAATGTAGTTATTTCCGATTATGAAAATATGTGTAGTTTTTAAAATAGTAACTACAGGTAACCATGAAGGAGCTGAGTACCAAAGCTAAAATTTGGTGTATAAGTAGATCTAATATATCTTGTTAACTGGTGTAAATTTAAGAAAAGATTTTAACTGTCCACATGACGAACCGTTAATGGGAAACATAGGCTTTTTTTCACTTTTTTAGGGCTGGTCCCAACTTTGAATGGATGCCATTCCATTTTAATTCATTTGATCAGCCTGTGCTTGCTTGTGGCTAGAGACAACTACCCATAGATCTGTAATTTAAGATGTATACACTCACTCATATGGACATAGGGTGCATTGAAAATCACAAAAAAATTGCGTCGTTAAACAAAGTGGCTATTTTGAGTGCAGATACTTCAAAAAAAGAAGGGATAACAGTTAATCTGATGCCATATTTGTGTAATATGGTGGAATATATTAGAATACCAAGTTTGACCTTGATAGCTATTACCAATCCAGAGTTATAAGCTTCCAAAGTTGGAGGAAATTGTGTTTGCACATCTTAAAGTGCCACGCCCCTTTTTTGAGGAGTCAATATCTCAGAAACTACAAAACCTATAAACACTAATTTTTTTTAAGTGTTTGTTTTTCACATAGTGGATCATTTTTATGGAGTTTCATCAAAATCTATGAGGGTCATACTGGAACTTTTTTTAAATCTGGTTGATTTGACACGGAATGACCCATTGATGAATTTCTAGACACTCTAGCGATCAATTGTGGTCAGTCAGCATTACCACAGAGCTATTGCAAGGCTTCCTATTGGACAGGACTACGTCAATTAAAATTCTGTTCAGTGATAGAAGCAGTCACTGATATGTTTTTGTGGTACACATGCAATACAATCTTTTCAAATAATGGATTTTATAAATGGATTTTGACAAAAACCAAGGAAACAATTATTAACTTCCATCGTGTATAGGTTCTACAGTACTGGCCAGAATTATCGCAAAAATCACAACGCATTTTACTCATTGCCATTGCGTTGCGTTCACATTGAATTGCTTTGCGTTCATGTTGCGTTGAAATGAACGTTGAATTTTATATAAATATTACCTGGCTATGGATGGGCATTTTTTTTTTTTTTTTTTTTTTTTACAGAAGGTTGGTTGAAACACAACGGTAAATTACATGGATACGGAACGGGGCAGTGTTGACATTCTGTATTATAAGGTTGACCTGAAGACACTGCTGGGCATAGGCCTAGGCTATGCGGCACTAATCCTAAAATTAGGCCTAGATAATAATAGAGTTATTTGAGGAGATATATTGGTGAGTCATTTTGCTATTTTTATTTTCTTGTTACTTTCTGTTTTTTTTTTTTTTTTTTTTTTTTTTTTTTAATTGAGTGGAGTATT
>NW_022730291.1:363849-367407 GCF_011630105.1 Anneissia japonica | reverse complement strand
TCATTTTGCTTTTTTTTTTTTCTTGTTACTTTCTGTTTTTTTTTTTTTTTTTTTTTTCTGTTATTTAATTGAGTGGAGTATCCACATTTACGTCGAACACCTGTCAAGCTCGTGTCATATTCCTTTTCAATGTCGTCATAATCAAAATAGACCTGAGCCTAGTTAGGCTATCTTCAACTCGTCTCCAATCTTCACTTAATCACCTTATTTCTTTACTATAATTATGTAAGTGGCTGTTTATTTAGAAACATGTTAATCCAATTATAAGTACATTTTTGCTTTGCTAGAGACCCCATCCCATAATCGTGTGCATAATGCAGCTGTCAATTGTTGTATGACGGACTATAGGACCCCCCCCTCTCGGGAATGGTGCGTAATTGTTGGGCCATTGACCAGTTATTTTTGACGCAGGGCATTGTCAAGAACCATATATGGTAAGTCACATTGCAAAATTTGGTGCTTCAATTTACAAATGACGTCATTTTCACCAAACAGTACAACGATTTTGACCAATTCCCACTGATTCACGCCATAGCCTACCGATAAATATCGCTATCCTACGGCCTGTGTTTTCTCTCTTTTTTAAAACTATTGAAAATATAAAAATATACGGTGCATGCGAAAGCCAAAAGAACCCCGTTTTTCGTGGAGCAGTATGAGTAATACACAGGCATAACCTGGTGAAGCTCTTCTATTCGTGGAAAAACATTAAATTTTGTTTTTTACGTAAATTTCAAACTATATCCCTTTAAAATGTTATCCTTTATTCCGCTCAATAATTGCATATATCGCATTGACACAGTAGAAATATTATTTTCACCGCAAACATACAGGGAGGTGGGCCCTGAACTACTGCTAGTAAACAAGCAGTCCACATGCTTGGAGCACGGAGCTTTCAATACATGAAAATTTTGAAAGCAAACTACCACGGATGCGCCAGCCAAAATATATGTTTTTCAGGTATGATATTGTTTTATCCCTTGGTTTCGCACATTAATTGTAAGCCATTCTTGTTGTCATATGACTAAAAAGCTAAAAATTGAAGCCTGCATGGACCTACGACAATCAAGCCAGCCTTTTTTACTAAAAAAACGAGACATATCGGTACATCCGTACTGTATCATGACTAACATGTCAACGGTGCGTTTTAAAAGAATTTACATATGGCAGTGATGGTTCGTCAATTTTCATGCAATGGGGGTGGGTCACAGAGGGGTGGGGGTGGGTCATAGACTTTTGATCCTACAGTAACTCACTCAGTGCTACCCCTTCAATTGCCTTGCTATTCAAATACCACCAAATGTTGATTACATTTTTTAGTATTTATTATGGATGGTTGGTTCCTCACCAATGGCAATGCCAGAGCGAGGGTAGGCCTTCTATTCCCCTCAAACCTCCCCAACCAGAAGAATTTTGTTGCAAACCCTGCCTCTGACCCACTACTATAATTGCTGCGGTAGCATGAACAGTTTTACTCCACAAATAATAATCGTTGAATAATGAGATCAACAATACAACCAATAGTAAATACATAAATACCAAAAAAAAACTAAAAAAGTAAAATAAGAAATGATTAAATCATGAATGAAAAACATAAATTTAAACTACCTGCACTTAATCGCACACGAGCCTCATTGTGATTAAGTAAATCTAAGACATGCACTTTCAATTGACTTCCAAAATTCTCAGAGCTCCATGGGTTTGCAACAAGCATGCGACTTCCCTGAAGAGCACCCTGCTTCGTCTCCCATTCCGAGTCATGACTTTGCAGTAGGCCCACGAAGTTTACTTCCAGGCTTTCGATATCGTCTGGCTCAGCAGAGTTAATAATACGCTGAAGTTCCGTCAAACCTCGATCCCTTTCTATCTTTTTGCTGCTACATAACAGCTCTTGAACAGCAGTCTTCTCCATTTTCACAATCCTATATGGTTTTACTTTAGCAAGAAGATACAAAGAACCTCAATAACCTACAGAATTATGTGCCTTTCTCTCTTCTATTTGCAGCATGTTCCATTCTTGTTGTTGTGCGCGGATGGATGGAAACATCGCTTCACTCACTGGTGGCGCTGTTGTGTAAAATAAATAAATAAGCAGGTATAACATTCTATATAAGCAGGTATATTGAACATTCTCGTATTGTAAACAGTAGTGTACACATTGAGACTTGTGAAGGTTTTAACCATATAATTGGTCTACATCTTATGACGGCTGACAATACATCCAAATAATCTCTTATTGAGTCCTTATTATTTGAAAATATTAATATTATTCATGGTTCTCTACATTGGTCAGAAATTTTATTTGCTGAAGCCTTAGCAATAAGAAGATGCCTAGTCTAAACCATGGTCTCAGAGCCTCTAAAGAGCTTGCATTATTCACATAGCATAAGTGCTAACTTGCTTTTGTTCAAATAATCATTTGTTTATCACAATCTTATTTTGTTTATCAATTTATTTATCAGAATATCATTTGTCTCCATGTTCCGCCTACCTCTTTCTAGTTGGTCAAAATTAACCTTGTATTGATTTTTGGTATGTTTTTCAGTATTTTTGGACTTAAACTATTAATTCATTCTTGACAATGTTCCAATAAAGAACGAAACGTAGAATCAACTATGGCCTCACGTCTGTCATTTTTCGGAGTCACCATACTCATATTCTACAGGTGTATAAAGTATGCCAAAACAGGCTTCGGTCATGTTCGATTTCCATAACCGCGCTACGTCTGTTTGGAGTCTACTATTTCATTTCGGGTAGATCGTAGAGAAATAGGCCGGGGTACAAATGTATGAGGCGCCAAGTGTAAATTTATTATTTAACACAATTATTTATAATAATTCATTATTTAACATATAATTGACTAGATCACCCATTATTTATATATAGTGCATTTACGTCTAAAAGATTATATGTAAATAACTGCGTTAACGTTTCATTATTTATATATAATTAGTTTACTGAATACATTATCTATAAATAATGAAAGGCTAACCAAACATTATTTATATATAATAAGGTTACTGGCTTCATTATATATAAATAAGGAAGGGGAAACACATCATTATATATAAATAATGAAAAATAACTTACAATTATTTATATATAATAAGTTCACTGATTCCATTATATATAAATAATGAAAAGGTAACAAATCATTATATATAAATAATGAAAATTAACTTACAATTATTTATATATAATAAGTTCACTGATTTCATTATATATAAATAACGAATTGACTTCAAAGTCATTATTTATAAATAACTGCTTTTACATTTCTTTATAAATAAATATTAGCTGCCGCAAAACCATAATGCTTGGATTTCAAACTCATTACAGTATATATAATGCACACGTGTTATCGTGTCAAGGTCATTATATCTAAATAATGGTTTTTACTTCCAATTATATATAGGCCAATTATATATAGGCCTAAATAACCGTTGAAGTCGAGTGCCATTATACCTAAATAATGACATCGTAGGAAGCATGGTTTATAAATAATTCGTTATGCAAATTACGAAGTAATAAATATTCACCAGTGCTCTAAAGTTACAA
>NW_022730291.1:348713-363567 GCF_011630105.1 Anneissia japonica | reverse complement strand
GTCATATTATAGTAGCTCGATGCCTATCAAATAAGCAATAAAAATTCGCCATAATTCGTCAAATATCCGTGGCTGCCTGGAACCCCACCGCAGTGGCATAAGCAAGAATTTAGTCTAATGAAACTTGTTTATCATCTTGATACCTTCTGACGAAAACATCACCGAAAAAATAGATAAAATGAAGACAGTTATTTAGTATAACTTTATTCGGAAAATTAATCCCAAAATCGAGTTGCCGTCCCCGGCGTTGTCAGTGACGTCGTATGATTTGTGTGCGATTTTTACCAATTAACCCCTAAGTAAAAAATAGTTGAGCCATGTAGTACCTTACAAATCAATCCAGAAGCCTGGTAGTTTGTTGATTGTTTATTGGTAGCGTCCTCGCTGCCAAAAATAGTTTTTTGGCAGTTGCGTCCCCGGTGACATCGTGAGGGCATGGTGAAGGCTGAGTACAATTTGGTGGCACATCGATTGAGTATTTTCATTCATCTGGCCATGTAAGTCAGTGGTGTATCTAGATGTTTTGAAATGGGGGAGGTGCGCGAAGCTGAAGTGGGGAGGGGGCTTGATGATCAGTTGAGGGGTGCTAATTCGCAAAATAAGGTGATTTTAGGTGATGTTTAACTACTTGACCGTGATTTGAAACCAGTGTCAGTATAATAGGTAAGCATGTGGTTAACTTAAGAAAGAATTTAGTCCAATGAAACTGTTTATAATCTTGATACCTTCCGACGAAAACTGACCATACCGGCGTCACCAAAGGGGTCCCCACCGATCGTTCTAACGTGACCTTGTTATGTGGGTGTTTTATAGAGAATAGTAATATCACCGAAAAGATAGATAAAATGACAGTTGAATGACCAACAAAGACAATTGAAGACAATACGGTAGTTCGTCATTAGAAGGTATTTAGTATAACTTTATTCGGAAAATTAATCTCAAGATCGAGTTGCCGTCCCCGGCGTTGTCAGTGACGTCGTATGATTTGTGTGCGATTTTTACCAATTAACCTTAAAGTAAAATATAGTTCAGCCATGTAGTACCTTGGAAATCAACCCAGAAACCCGGTAGTTTGTTGATTGTTTATTGGTAGCGTCCTTTCGCTGCCAAGTTTTTTGGTAGTTGGCAGTTATCTTGACAAGTCGACATAATAAAAGTTATGTTGTCATGACAAGATACAATTTGTACTTTAGAAATGTGATTTCAAAAAAGTAGTGCATCGTATACGTAAGGGCTTGTTTTGTTCAAACAACATCGATAACATTGACTAAGTTAGTATAATTTAAGATATATTATTATTTTTATGAATGTGGGTATGTTTGTTTGTTTATTTATTTATTTACTCTAAGATACAGATGGCAGGCTATAAAGGAAATTCCTATTCCCAATAGGATTCATTTACCATATACATTCAGAACAAATAGAACTTTATTAATAAATTTTGTTAACCTAAAAATCCATTAAATACGACTTGCTATACATAAGGCTATAGGCGTCTTCCCCGGAACCGACTGGGGCTTTCCCCTGCCTCCCAGCAGGCAAAGTTTGAACAAATTGTTAGCTCAAAAATAGAAATAATAGAAATTTTTAAGTAATTCGTATATAACTCGCACAGGTTGTTGTTCGCACAAGTGGATCTTCTTCTACTCGAACTAGCATCCGCTCGAAAAAAATCCGCTCGAATTCGCTCGAATTGGCCTTCGCTCGAATTGGCATCCGCTCGAATTGACTGGTTCCCAGGCTGGAAAATGAAAGGTTGTTGTTTGTTGTTATTTCGCAATTCGCGACGTCATCAACGAGTACAATACATTCAATCCCGTAACATGATTGGTCTATTTCTTTCTAATTTGCATAATGAATTTTTCCAACAATTTTGTCTATTTAAAAAAAAGTGTGTCAGTTATGGAAATGGTAACAATCATAAATCGATTATAAATTTAATCATACATTTTTAGACAAAAAATAAACCCTCTTGGCCCACGGCCCATTTTTTTTTTGACACCATGACCATGCGTAATATTAACCTGCAGTTTATATATACGAAGAATTTTTTCTAGTAAAATTAGAGTTGACTAACTGGTACTTGGTGTGGTACTAGGTTTATCGCATTTATGGCTTAGGGACCGCGGTTTACCTCCCTCCGTTTAGTCATGCTGGATCAGGAGTAGTAAACTCAGCGATCGTGGATTCGATTCCCACACGGGGCAAGTTTTTTTTTTCTTTTTATATATTTTTTTGAAGGTCGTGGGTTCGATTCCCACACGAGCAATTTTTTTTTAAAGCAGTTTAGTTGATGGTGGATAATGATAGCAAACCTGGAGGTTGTGTGCTCGATTCCCACGCAAACATTTTTTTTTTTTTTTTTTTTTTTTTTTTTTTTTTTTTTAAGGTTGAAGCAAAGAGTATAAATTTCTCTTATTATTTAGAGTTTATTAATGTTGAAGGTGGATAATGAATAGCAAACCTGATGGATGTGTGTTCAATTCCCACACGAACCATTTTTTTTAAGGCAGTTTAGTTGATGGTGGATAATGAATAGCAAACCTGGAGGTTGTGTGTTCGATTCCCACACGATCCATTTTAGTGTTTTGATGATGATTTTTTCTTTTTCAATGGTAATTCATATACTGTATTTTATATGAGAAGAATCTATGAATATTCAGCTTTCCGTTTACTGGATCCGCCACTGATTATAGCTCTGGAGTTGGAACATGACCGAAGTCCGTTTTGGTATACAAAATACACCTCAAATAAGCTATTAAATAGTCGATCTCTGTTTTTTTTTTACGGTTTTTATTTTTCAATTGCACTAAAATCGCAATTTTCATTTAAAAAAAATATTGATATGATATTGTTTATAATTAACCAATAGAAAACATAAGGATTTACGTGATGAACCAGATACAATTCATTAATTTCAATGTTATATTTCAAAATAAAATCAATTATAACATACAAAATAAAGTAAATAATAAGAATAAACCGGAACATTTTAATATAAAAATATTATTAAATAAGCAGTTTTAAATAGTTAATGCATTGAAAATGAAAACGGGTTAAGCAAAATAGGCAAATGAAAAATACAAATGTCATAGCATGCTCTCCTTAAAATCGAGTAACCAAATTTGTGTAGTGATTAAAAGAATAAATAAATAATAAATAAAAAAAATAAATAATTAATGAATGAAAACTGGAAATAATCAAAAGTAAATAAATAAATAAATTGACGCAATTATCGTGTGTCATTGTGAACAAGACTACAGTGATAGTTGAAAGCTTAAAACGCGGTTCTTTTGTTTTCTGCTTTATCCAGAGATAAATTTACAAAATAAATTGCTGTTAGATTATATGAACATCACAATGTTGTAGTTGCAATTGTTTTACAATAATTTTGAAACAATAATCGTAATTTATACTATAAAATGGCGGATCCAGGAATTCAAAATAGAGGGAGTAGTAGGCCTACTTTCACATATGGAGGATCTATACCACCTCAGCCCTACCCGGGTCGGGGCGCGGCTGAGGAAAGAAAATTGGTGATAAAATATTGCACCTCTGATGGCCGGAAACTTCCTATATTTGTCTCCATTTTTTTTTCTTCAAATTTTAAACAATTTAGGTGTGTTTGGGGAAGTGGGGGGGGGGGGCGGCTGGGCCCCCCACCCATTGAATCCACCACTGAATTTTATAATTTTATTAGACTTCATAACTTTAATGAGCAGGATCTACCCCAGCTGATATGAAAATAGGTTGTATACCGTATAGTTCATGAACTAATAAGATCTTAATATGAAGTCAATTAATACTCAATAGCACTGCATGTGTTTGTCAAAAAGTTTTGTGACACGTTTTTCTGTCCGTTGACCTTCATCAAGTTGATAGTCAATGCCCGAAAACGTTCGCTGTTAACATAAAAAATTGTATTTATAATATTATAAACTTGGCAAAATGTACACGTGCTCTATCCCCTTTTTTTTTAAACAACATACTTCAATGTATATTTTTTTACCTTTGGCTATTAAAGGTCTATGCAAAAGAATACAGGAAAGGTGTTATCTAATAGTTTTTCACACAAATAAATGAAAGACTACTGTATTTTGCACGCACGGTCACTGTGCCGATAGACAACATCTGGATCGTGGAATGACCGTGTCGATAGCCAATAGCCGGAAAGCGTGTTTAGAGATTCGAGCAGGCTTGAAAATTTTGATTGCTGTTTTTTTTTTTGCTCATTGCGTACCTTCAAATTTACATCTTTGTGTCTATACTGAAGATTTACAATGGGAGTTCCAGCCTTTTTCAGATGGCTGAGCAAAAAATATCCATCAATTATTGTGCACTGTGTTGAAGAAAAGGTACGAATACAAGTACAATTTGAAACTCAGCTAGCTAGCTCAGCAGAGTCCCAGGCCTCTGTCTCTCTCTTTCCAGACTTTAGCTTTAACACGCTTTGCTAGCCAGAGCCTAACAAGTTGGCCCTGGCTGGCCTGGCTAGCTTGGGCCTACAACTCCTAGCTTGGTCGACAGTTATTAGGCTTGCCCTAGGCCTAGGCAATACTACTACTTTGATATAAGCCCTTAGCCCCTAGCTATGCTATGTTTTAATATTTTATTGGAAGTTAAAATGTTTTTTTTTTTTTGTTTTTTTTTAAAGAAAACACTGAAATTACAATTTATTTGCTGCTGAGCCTAGGCCTAGCTAGGCTGGTATTCGCTAGGCTAGGCCTCCTACTAGGCCTACACAAGCCTAGCTACAGTACTAGGCCTAGGACCTAGGCCCGCTTAATTGGATTTGAAATATTTTGAGGTTTTTCATATTTAAATTAAATTATTTCATCACAGGTCACAGGTGGACCACACCGTACAGTATGGCCTGCGCAGGGAATATCCTCCATGCAGAAGGCATGGAATTAAGTGTGCCAATATCTCCACAGATTTTTTGCAGAAAGTTAGGCCTTCAACTGCTAATCAAACAAGTTCCAAAATTCAGTTAATTCATTGCCCTGGGCCTGGCCTATATACCAATCAACATTTTTTATCTTATTGCCAGATGCAAAATGTATAATTTTTACAAACAATTCTATTGTCCAAGTTGATACAACTTTCATCAAACCATTATTCAGCAAGGAACATTTTTTGCAGCAACTTACACATTCTGACGTATAGCGCCTCAGTATTCACCATCTCTCTTTCCTATTCTTTACAAATGCCTCAATTCAATTGAAACTGCTCAGATGAATACATTTTTTTTTTTATTCAAACAACTTGGACACACTGCACATCTAGTATTTTAGTCCAATTTGCACAAAGCTTTTTGATCCTACGTCTATACCAAAATCTATGCAGAACACAGTACGGTACAACAAAGTGGACCAATAGGCATGTCTCCCTCCAATTAAAGACCACTTTTGGGACCATAGCAGTGTTCTCCCAACTGAAAAATTTTTACTGGTAAATTTGTCCATAAAAAATTGCAATGCGCACAATGTTAGGTACGTTACCCCTTTTTAGTTGGGTTAAATGACTTGAAGACACAACAACACATATTCATAGTGTAGATATAGACTGGAATGATGTTAATTTATTAAGAGGGCCAGCCTGGACTACCTAAGCCTAATCAATAGTTTTTTTTATTTTACAAACTCAACATTTTTACTGGTTGGTTGGTTATTGTTACCGGTAAAATTGACGGCTAAGACGGCTTCGGGAGAACACTGCATAGTTTCCATAGTCATTAGCAGTTTTGTCTCTAGAATAATAAAGATATAAAAGACATTTGTAAGTTGGGATCACAGAAAAGTGGTCTCTAATTGAAGGTGGTCTTTAATTGGAGGGGTCTTTAATTAGAGGGAAAAAAAACTAAAATTGATACAACAAGTGATTTTGGAAGGCAATGCTATCCCTCGTTGACTGGCGGCAGGCTAAATAGATCGTCATTGAAATTACTGTCATTGTTAGCTGCTGATAAAGCACTGTACTATTGAACATGCAAATAATGGTACCTACTGTATCCAGATTCATTTTCAGTCACAGTTTAACCTTATAATTATCGCCATAATGTAGGGAAAAGAAGTGAACGATGTGAAGATTCCAGTGGATTTGTCGCAGCCTAACCCAAATAACGTGGAATTTGATAATTTGTATCTGGATATGAACGGCATCATTCATCCGTGTTGTCACCCGGAAAATAAGTAAGTATGAAACTACACGGAAAAAAAAAACGACACGGCAATGACATATTATCATCGCGTTGTTTATATTCTCTTCAACACTAAGCGCATTTTTATTGTGTCGCTATCGTGTCGTTATTGTGTCTAGCTTTTAAACCAGCATTATTCCTTAAAGCTCTGGCCACTTATCAAATTTTCTTTGACAAAAAACTGTTTTATGCAAATGTATAGTCTTGATGAGGATGTCATCATGACCATATTTGGGCATGACAGGTTTTTTTTCAAATAAATTGTGATCATCTGGATGAGGCTGAAACATTTGCTTATGTCAGTAGTTGTTCAGGATGGCCTTACTGTAATTCAGACCTATACTAATTTGGTTGAATTAAGAACTGTTAAATAGTAGCAGGACCTCTTAATAAGCAAGAAAACAACCCACTACACAAAGTTATCGAAGCAAGGCATAATTTCAATTTACCTTGTCTTTATTGAATAGAAAGCAAATTGAAGTTAAATAAGAACATTATTAATAAGTGTGAGGAACGTTGTTTAGTTTTCTGTGGAAAATTATAGAGAGAAACCTGTTTCCATTCTTTTTCACAGACGCATAATCTAGTCATATAATCAAAATGATGAGTTTAAGAAATTGGTGGAAAAATATTAGGGGACGAGTAAACTCGTTGGCGGCAATGTGACTTTTTATTGACTATGCAAAATGCAAGTTTTTTTTCTCGTCCATTTTTTGCTTAGGTTGATATACGTTCAAAAGGTGTCCCCACTTGTGCCACTCAAGAACAAAGAAGTAATAAACGCCAGAATGTTACCCCGATTTTGACGAGTTTGATCATCCCTGTCGCCCTCAGCAACACCCTGTGGGACGAGTATACATGTCGCTGGCTGCCAACTCGTTAATCTGCTTTCCTTCCTTCTGTTTCCATTTCAGACCAGCACCTAAGAATGAGGATGAAATGATGGTCCTCATCTTTGAATACATTGACCGCCTCATGAGTATTGTCCGGCCGAGGAAGCTTCTGTACATGGCCATCGATGGCGTAGCGCCGCGGGCCAAGATGAACCAGCAAAGATCTCGGAGATTCAGAGCATCTAAGGAGAGCAGGTGAGTCCGAAATTAATGTGTTGCAGTTGATGTCGTGTTATGCATAAATATTTGTACCGTAGTTCTTCATGTGTAAGTCCACCTCGGGTACTAGACCACCCCCTTCTTTATGCCCAATTTTGTGTTTATGGGAGGTGGGCTTGTATACCTGAGGAACTATTGTATATTTTTTTGCTGTATGAGCAATGAGCAAATGTACTGTAGTTCTTGTGTAGAGACACCCCTAACATCAGAGGTTTGTATTAAAATGCAGAATATATTTTGTGGGGCAATTGCTAGACTGGACTTCCCATGAAGCCTAGATCTAGCCTAGTATTTACTCCAGGTCTAGCCCACCCTTAACATCAGAGGTTTGTGATGCAGAATATATTTTGTGAGGTAATTTTTAGACTGGGCTTCCCGTGAAGCCTAGATCTAGCCTAGTATGGACTCCATGTCCGGCCCACCACTAACGACGTCAGAGGTTTGTTTGTGATACGGAATATATTTTGTGAGGTAACTCCTAGATTGCATCAATCTGCATCAGGGAATAAGATTAAACTGACATTAAATCACATTAAATATAAATTAAAGATGTGTATATTATAGGTTATTTTGGCTTCTTTGATTTTCATTTACAATTTAAAAAAAAAGCCAATACTATCTTGAAAATAATAATAATTATTATTATTTTCAAGATAGTATTGGCTTTTTTTTTAAATGTATAGCACTTCATTCTAAGAAGGCCATTTAAGTGCTTCTCAGACTTAAATGAGGTCTGGCTTCTTTTTTAGGAGATAGGCTTCTTTTGAAGATGAAACCCACTGTGGTTCTTTTCAATGTTTTACGGTATTATATGAATTACCATTTTCTTCTACAGTATCTGTAAGTAAGTAGCTGGAGCACATGGTCTGCAATTTTGCTACCAACATTTTTTATTGTGAGCTGGAATTAATAGTTTTCACAGTAATTAGCTAAAACTCTATGTATTTTTCTGTTTGTATTACCTCTGCCAAGGAAGTTATGTAATCATCCCTGTTTGCTTGTCTCTGTGTTTTTTAGTAGAATTATGCAAAAAAGTAAATGAATGGACCATAAAATTTAGTGCAATGATACATAATAAACTCTGAATCTTACCCCTCCAGATTTAAAGAAAAAAATGGAATTGCCCGTAAGTTCCGTGAATGTATTAATGTATTCAGGCACAGGTCGGTGGTATGTGTATTCTATGGGTTACTGCGGTTTATTGAAAAGGTCAATGCCTTAATGTAATTTCCCTCCAAAATGTAGTTTTTCTAAGTTTAAGTCTTTTGCAAGTTTTTAAAATAATCTTTATTGTAATAATTTTGGCTTTTTACTTATATTGTGTAAGTTTTTTACTGTATATTTTATATTTCCGTCCTGTTATTGGTGTTTACACTGTTGGATGTGCAATAAATAAATAAGTATAATGGCTGTATTTCGTTTGTTTTTATAGAGAAAAGCGTGAGAGCATAAAGAAAATCAGACGTGAGATAATAGAACGGGGAGGGGAAGTTCCCCCGGAGAAGGCAGCAACAGAGCATTTCGATAGTAACTGCATTACACCCGGCACGGAGTTCATGGCATATTTGGCTGAGTGCCTCCGATACTATGTCACAGATAGACTGAACAATCATCCAGGCTGGAAAGATCTTAAGGTACGTATTTACAAAAAAAATGTACAAAACATAAAAAAATATTGCTTGACGTAAATACGTCTAGAAATTTACGTCAAGCAATATTTTTTTATGTTTTATATATTTTTCTTTATCTGTTCAGGTATAAAAATACATTTACAAAATGATACATTTACAATGAGCAGGTGTACACAGCTTAAATTGTTACAAAAATATTATATCTTTATAAAAAAAATTATTTTAATAATCTATTTATAAACAATTATTTGTGTAGCCATTAGTTATGGATCATTTCTGTTTTACTTATTTCATTTTTGTATTTATGTAACTCATGCTTCCCCTCAAGGACAAATGGGGCATGTTGTGGCGAATTGGCTGAATTGCTGCACAGGCTAGTAATGATCAATGAGCTGTATAAAATATGAAAGTCAACTCTGGCCTAACCAAATATCACTATAAATCTGCGGTATAATATATAATTAATCACGTCAGAAAGTCTTAGTTCTCGAAGTGGTCAACAATTTATTTAAAGTTATTTCGGTAGTTAAATCCATTAAACAATGTATGCAAAAATAACTTTGGAAGGCAATTACTCAAAATCATGTTTATCATGACTCCAGGAATGCTGTATTTTTATCCTAAATAACAGGCTTGAAATGTCCAATTTTAATGATTCGCCCATCATTTTTACGATTGCATACTCACATATTTGAAAATTCTAATAACTATCCTTAAATGTTAGGCCTTTTGTACAAAACAATTGTTCAAATGCACTGTCATTGATTATGTATCTTTTATTTTAACATTTATGTATGATTGTTAATGCAATTAATGAGAGGTTTTTTGTGCCAAATATAAATGAATCAATCAAAAAAGTACCATATTTAGATATTATTCTATTTTAATCCCATTTGGATATTTGAGGGATTATTCTATTTTAATCCCATCTGCGAGTGCAGCTTAGCTCAGTCGGCTAATCTAATGGTAGCCACTGTGTGTGCACTGAACCGTGGAGATATCTGGTCCCCCGGTTCAATTGCCATCGCTGCCTCTCCTTGTATTGAAGCTGGAGGGTTGAAATGCAAGTTACAATAGCACATCATATTTCAGATGAGACATTTAACCCTTACGCTGCCAGCTGTTTTCTTATTCAGTCAACAAGGCGCCAGCTGATAACATTACCTCTAATCCCCTATGCCAGCTAATTATTTAACAAATCACCGTAATGCTTATTTTTGATAGTGTATATTATTTGCTCAATAATTCTTAAACTATTGAGGTTATGAAAATATAAATCTAAAAACAATTACTTAGCATTTAGTTGTTTTGTATATACAGTATATGCTTTTATTTCTGCATTTTATTTATCTTTTAGTTAATAACTAAAATATAATATTTTCTTGCAAAAACTCAAATTTCTAAACAACCCCCGGCAAGTTTCACATCAAAATGTGCAGAAATTCATTAGCTTTCATATCCAGTAAAAACTATTTTTGTTACTGTTAAAACAGCCGCTCTATGGTCGTTTTTTGGAAGACCTTTACTAATTCGCATTTATGCGAAGTTGGCATTGCCTGACTGTGCCTATTTGCCTTTATGCGAAACTGGCATGCACACCAACTGTGCGGTGTTCGCATTTATGTGAAGATGGCAGCGTAAGGGTTAAGCCGTTGGTCCAGTGTACACACAGTACACTCTTCGGAAAAGAGTAGGGAATTGGATAGTATATACTCCAAGTATCGAAATGCAAACCATCATGTCGGGATTTAGTATTTCAACATTACTTATATAATCATCATGAATTGTCTCCCTGTGTACTGCCCAATAACCACCAGAAGGCCCCCACTGGAAATCAGTGTTCTTTAGACTTTGTGGGTTATCCTTGGTGTTTACACTGAATAAATCCAATCAATTCCTATTTTCCTATTATCCCAACTTTTAGAATATGTTTCTGTATATTTAAAATAATTATTAAAGTTGCTTAGAAACAGGCCCCAGGAAATGAATCAAATAATCAATCAATCAATATTTTTTAATTCAGTGATTACATTTTAACAAAATAATTACAAGATAAAATGACACTACATGTGAAGGTGATTTTATTATGCTTTTTCGTTCTAGGTTATTTTGTCAGATGCCAATGCCCCTGGAGAGGGAGAGCACAAAATCATGGATTATATACGAAGGCAAAGACGTAAGTGCTCAACTCACATATGAACTATATCCTCAAATAATATCATCGGTAGTGCCTTGCGTTGAAAGAACCTTAAATCACTTTGTAGGCCTTAGAGAATCAAAGTGAAAACATACCTGTGAAAGTAAGGCTGTGGAGCAGGGGTTTAGCCAAAAAAATAAAATAGACCGCCCAAAATGGAAGCCAGTGGGTGTGGCACTGAGCCAATGGGCGGGATCTTTTGGAATCCCCACCGAATATTGATACGAAAACAATGTACATTCAATCAATAAATGTTTTTTTTTATCAAACGTATTGATTCAGCTTTAGTTTAAGGTAACATTCATTAGATTTGGAGAATTTAAAGAATTGGCTAAAGGAAGACTACTACTACTGTAGGCCCAATTAGGCTAGGCCGACCGATTAGGCCAAGCCGTCTCAGTAAAAGTTGCCGTCCTAAATAATTGTAGGCCTTCCAAAAGACTGCCAGACGGCTCGCTGGCTAAGCCTATGCTGTGGAGGAATATATCATTTTGATATGTTGTACAAATGAATTTTCTACATTTCTTTACTGAAGGAGTGTTTTAAGAAATATAAATGAAGTGGCGTTTAACAGCTTGGTGCTTAAGATGCTTGCCTTCCATTCCCAGGGTCCTAGGTTCAATTCCTGTCAGTGTTACAGGACAGGATTGTTTTTTTTTTCACAATCCAAATCAACTCCACTCCCTAAGCCTCAAAATGAGACTTAGTTTATGTAGAGCATCTTGTGAAGGGATCACCCAAAAGCTGGATAAATCGGGAATGGCGAATAAGATTCAGAATTTTGAATATTTAAAAATTTGGGTAATAAATATAAATTACTGGGTGGTTGGTTGATTGATTGATTAATTGATTGATTGATTGATTGATTGATTGGCTGACTGATTGATCGGCTGACTGATTGATCTATTTTAATTTATTTCACATTCTTTTTCTTCACCCAATGTAGCTAATCCAGACCATGATCCCAATACTCATCATTGTTTATGTGGGGCAGATGGTAAGTTGTAAATCATTTTCTTTAATATCGAAATGCACTTCTTGAACAGAATTTCTGCAATTAAATTTTAGTGGTAGATTCACTAGGAGCAGTAATGTAAAATAGTACTAACAATAATGTACAGATATTGACTGCTCATGAGGGAAATGGTGAAATCCATTGCCCCGAGGTGAAGTGGCAACTGTAGGCTACAGTCTCCACATCACCGAGGGGCTATAGATTTCACCGTTCCCCTAATCTAGAGCAGTCAGTATTTGTTTTATACACCTCATACATAGATTCTACTAGGCCTAAAAAAGTAATGAAAAGAATACCCACTAAGTAGGCCTTAGCTTACTTCTTAGGCCTAGGTGGTCAAAGGGGCAATCTCTCTCAGCGTCGCAAATGTCGCGTCCCTGCATGTAATAAATTACACAGCGACATTATAAGTGGAACCTAGAGATTCTAAAGTACTATCATTTAACATGATAGTACTTTTTTCCCAGGAATTTGAACTATCATTCAAGCAACGTAATAGTTAAGTTATTAACTATTAACCAATCAGATGCCTAGAATCTGTGTATATAATAGTTATTAACAATGGATTATGAGCAATAGTAATAGCAGTAACAGTAGGTGCTTCAAACCAGGGGAGCCGGCAGCGGGGCGAGGTGGGGGGAAACAAGGGGTTAAGCCTCCTTCCCCCCTCCCCACCCAGTTAGCAGCAATAGAAGTATTTATCTAGTATTACATATTCATAACATACATGCATCTGAGAAATTATCTTTTAAGTAGCAATTAAATTGTTATTAATATTATTTTTAAAGTAATATCTACACTTTCTTTTTTATATTTCAGCTGATCTGATTATGCTGGGTAAGTATGATTACCATGATGCAATTAAAATATTGACTGAATGAAACTTTTAAGCATACTATTAAAAGGCAAAAATGCAGGAATGCAATCGGAAAAAGAAAAAAATTTAAAGCAATAATATACATTAACTCCTGCTTATTCCGCAAGCACACAAGCAATATCAGATTTGAGGGGAAAAATGGGGGTCAGGCCAATAGGGTAAATGAGAGAGGGTTTATTGTTTGCGGCAACAGGATTTTTTTCTCATTTATCCCCAAAACAACTCCGCCCCCTAATACCCCATTCAGACTAGCATCGCATTGCGATCTGTTGTAGCAGTTGCGACAGCCAGTCGCACCCAATCGCAAAGTAAAATTGTGTGTGAAAGCTCACAAATAGTAGTCGATAAGTAAACGATGTCGCAATTGTTACCCGTTGCGATTGGGTGCTACAACCTTTATAACTCCCGATTACCATGGAATCCGATCACAACGAATTTCCACAGGCACTGTTTGACAGAAGTCAGTCAACATAGGCCTAGCCAGCGGAGGCCTAGGCCCTAGAATGTAAAGTTTCTTTGTGTTGGTCTGAATACATTTGTTTTGGATTACCACCGATTACATTGCAACCGATCACAACAGGGTGTACAGAAGTCTGATCAGGGTATAAGCTTATAATGAGTCTGTCGAGCATCTTGTGTGTAGGTTTGCCTTCTGAAGAGTTAGTGATTTAATTGCTGTTTGGCATATCCTTGTTCCTTGTGCCTAACAGTTGAATAAAAACATATTTAAAACATTTTATCACAAAATGCTTGCTGCATTGCTGTCTCCATGGAATCATGTTGAATGGCCATTGGTGGCGCTTTTTAAGTCTGCCATAAGCCTCATTATAATTTTTACAGAGCAGAATCAAGAGCTCTATTCTGTAAGTGTTAAAGTACTGTTCCATATTGTTAGATTTAAAGGAATTTTTTTTATACTACTGTGTATGGAATAATCTCAAATTAATATATTTTTTCAGGTTTGGCAACTCACGAGCCAAATTTTACAATCATCAGGGAGGAATTCAAACCGAACCAGCCAAGAGCATGTGATATATGCGGACAGACTGGTAAGAAGGGCAGGCTTAGGACAAATAAACAAAATTGCGTTGGCCACACCTGACCGACCCAAAATTTACGAAATTGATGTTCGGCCTTTTCATATTTTTTTTTTCAACTACGATGAACAATATTTTTTTATGAGATAAAAAAGACTTGAATATGCCTAGCCTATTTTGCTGGATGGTAGGCGATGGGATCGTTTTGCTTGCTTGTTTTTTTAAATTGGAAAGAGAATACTAAGACGGGATTCAAACTCGCAACCTTAAGTTCTTTAGAACACATCCTTAACCGACCACGCCATCCATGCGACATGCCCTATTAGTGGTAATAGCCAGGCGCGGTTCCAAGGGGGGCCACTCTTATACACATCTAGATGTGTATAAGAGACAGCCCCCCCCCCATTTGGAAAGTCAAAAAAAAGGAAAAGGAATTAGAAAAAATTAATCGCCAAAAGGCCTCAGAGGTTATTTTTGGGCGTCTAGAACACAGAAATTTCACAGGGTCATACTCCAGGACCCCATAGAGTATTGTTATTTTAATTGGGGGCCCCCTTTCCGGTTCCCCCTTTAGCCATCTCCAGTCCAGTCCTTGCTGAAACCCCTGTTTTTTGGGTTTTTTTGTAGGTGTAGAGGGAACCCTTGGGTCTAACTTAAAAAAGGGCGATGAACTTTTGTTGAAAATCATCACTAGTTTATGTGTACAAAATTGTGTGCACGTCCGTTCAAAACTGGCGACGCTGGATGCTTTTAAAGTTTTTGTAACAAGAACAAGCAGTGCGGCTC
>NW_022730291.1:342816-348639 GCF_011630105.1 Anneissia japonica | reverse complement strand
CCTGCTGCCTTCGTCAGCGTAAGAGTGTCTGAAGGAAGAGATGGTAATTTGGCTGTATTAACTAGATATGATAAACTATATATAATCTTAAACTAATGAACTGTGAAGAGAATAGAAAATCTGTAATAACAATGTTATGGATCAATGGTCAGAATCAATGATATAGGCCTAAATGATAAACAGAGGACTATAATCATAAGGCTGTAATAGATATGGCCTATGTGAAGCAGGAAATAGAGCATAATATTAAAATATATATTTTAATAGCAGTACACGAAAACATCACATTTCTGTACTGGTAAAACATTTGCTGCAGATCACTTCGCCTTGTGTGTTGTCTCAGGTGATTTTGAACACATGCTCGTAGCCCTGTCATGTCATCATAATTTGTTGGTGTTAGTCTGTTGAGATCGTGAAATCATCAAATCTTTCAGTACTCCCAGTTCAGATGTGTCATTTAAAGATCTTTACTACAAAGAGTTCTAAAATTTTAAAATTTGTTGTGTTCTTCATAGTATTTTTTAAATTTTTAGGCGTACACACATTTTTGTTGGTTAAAAATAAACAAACAAGCACATATAAAAACCTTTCCTACCGACCTGCCCATTTTTGGGGATTTTTCCAAAATGTGACCAACAAAACTATTTTCTTTTTTTGCCTTTATACTACCACTTACATTCATCAACTTTATAGTGACATTGTTGAAACCAGCAGAGTGCAAGCTAAATATATTTTGTTATAATTCATGTACTTATCAGAATTTTTTGTATTAATTTTGTAATTTTCATCTATATCCTAATTATTATTTCTTTAGGACATGAAATGGATGAATGTGAAGGCTTGCCAAAAACCAAAAGTGGAGAGGTAAATAACCATTTTTTTTTTTTGTAATTAATACAGTACAGTACTAGTAGAATCATTAGTCTGATACAAATATATAAATCTGCTGCTGTAACAAACTGTGTATGCTTCCATTATTGTTACTTTACCACTCCACAGAATACAGAAGCTAACAATGTCCATGTACCACCTTAGTGTTCTCCTAACTTTTCAGCTAACCATTTATTGTGTAGTCTTCATCCCAACATATACCTAGCCCTAGGACTGTCTGAATTATTACTTCTGAATTTTGTTCTTGTTCATACATCACAGAAACCAAATGAAACTATTTTGAGATCAATGTATTTTTATAATTATGTGATGGGTTTAAGCAGTAAATTAAACTTCAACAACTATGTTTGAGCTGTCGTGACAAAATGAGTCTTGTGGTATGAAAAATGAAAAAATTAGTTATTGATATATGATAGATGAATATATAAGCTTTTACTTTGTTGTTTAAATCATGTTCCTAGGTTGAGTAAAACTGGAGTAAGATCATTTTAAAGTTCAGATGTCTAAAAACATACTTAAGAGAAAATTGCCTCTAAAGATATACAACTGATAAATTTTGTGTTCGTCTTCCTATTAATTTTGAAAAAAAGCTTTAAAATGCGTGCCTCGAAAACATGATTAAATTAGGTAATTTAACTCGGAACTTTTGCTACTATGAAATATACATATTAAACCAATTTTTGTCAAAATACGCTTCAGATATATTTTCTTGAATATACTGACGTCCCACAAGACTCATTTTGTCACGACAGCTCACATATTTTCAAAACATAATATATACTTTTTTTCTGACCCAAAAAATATTTTTGTTGTTAAATATATTTATGTATAATCTATCTATTATTATTTCTGACAGCATGATGAACTATCAAAGCCTATTGGTCAAGAAACAGAGTTTATTTTCCTTCGCTTGAACATTCTGAGAGAGGTGAGTTAATGACAGGGAAAAGTCATAAGAACAACTTAATTCTGGATAGTTTTTCTATTGTATAACATATATTTTAGTTGAACTTAAAAACCTTTATCACCATTACACAATTCACCATTAACTTCATCCTGTAGTAAATAGGATGTATGTTTGAAGCTTCACTTACATGTAGCCTCACTGTTCTGAGACAGCATTATCAGTGTAAAGATTTTCATAGTGAAAGTTGTGTAAAGCAGGCTAAACTGTGTCTATTTTGTAAATACATACCTAGATCAACCTACTGTATATTAACCAGGGTGTTTTTTTATTTTTTTGGAATATACCTAAAAAATAAAGCAATCTTCTGACCCATTTATAGATATATATATTATATATAATACAACTATGTTACATAACAGGCCTCAATTTTCCTTCCGCTGTTTGCAAGAATTAAGGCCTCTCATGTAACATTGTTGCATTATGTAGGCCTAGGTTGGACGGTTCAAGTATTTTTGAGCTAAATTCCTAAAACTTGCTAATATAGGTTTATTCAGGTAGACTGCCGAAATTACTTCTAATTTGTGTAATTGTCTTGATTTGTCTCACTGTATTGGATAATTTCATTTGATTTTTTAGGTGTTTTTTTTTTTCAGGCTTTACCGTTGGCGGGAAGTATATATTTAATGGTATATTGAATTATAACATTCTTTACAGTAATTGATGATTTTTTGTATTTATTTTTGTTAATTATTTTACATTTTTAGTACCTTGAAAAGGAGCTTTGGATGACTGGTCTTCCGTTTCCTTTTGATATTGAGAGAGCGATTGATGATTGGGTTTTCATGTGTTTCTTTGTCGGTAACGACTTCTTGCCGCATCTTCCTTCATTATCAATTAGGTGGGTACACGTTATGATCTCCGATGAATTAAGGCATGGCAACTTCAAATAAATATGTGTAAATTTTCTTCTTCTTTTTTATTATTTTTATTTACACAATTGAACATTTATAATACACTGTAAAAATATCTGGATATTTTGAGCATGATTGAATATTGGTTTTCTTCAAGACAGTAATAGATGTTTGTTCTATATGGAATGATACTGATTTATATTAAGTTGAAGTAAAATATGTAGACAAATGATCGAAGTTTTGATATTTGATCATACTAAATAATGGCACTGACCAACCAGTCACAATCAAGAACATGAACACTTAAATTACTAAAAAATAATTTAAATTTAGCTGATCGTAAATGACAAGAGTATTTTTTGTTGTACTTGATTTTCAGTTAACAAATATCCTCAAACATGTCATCACCATGGAATTTTAACTTGAAATGTTACTGTTAGGCTTTTAATCCATAAATACGGTATCTTGACTGTATCTTAAATTCATAGAATGTATGTTGAAACCATAGGCTTAGCCAGCGAGCCGTCTGGCCTACAATTATTTAGGACGGCCACTTTTACCGTGACGGCTTGGACGGCTTGTCCTAATCAGCTTGGAATAGCCTAATGGGGCCTGGTCTACCTTTAGCAAATTCTTTATATTCTTCAAATCTTTCAAATGTTACAATAAACTAAAGCTAAATCATATTTACGTTTGATAAGAACAACTCTTAGTGCCATGCCCACTGGCTTCCAATTTGGACAGCCTATTTCGTTTTTCTGGCTAAACCCCTGGTTGAAGCCATATACTGTATCATGAGACAATTTACTGTAGGCCTATCTTTAGATAACACACTTTTACATCTTGAATTTACAGTATACAAATTCAAGATACAAAACATGTCACCCTTACATTACCCACTTTTACAATCGCAACTGGACAACTGGGTTCGTAGCTTTAGAATGTTCATTTGTATGTATATCGTATCAAATAAATTTTTCTATTCTGGGTCCTCGTTTAAATGACGAGTGAATTCATTGTTGAATCTCTTTCTTTGCTTTTCTAGGGAAGGTGCTATTGATAGACTTATCAGACTGTATAAGAAAGCTGTGTACAAAACAAATGTAAGTTGTTAATAAATTTCGAACTCATTTATTTATTATTTCTCTCTGGATTTTTTTACCACTATCATTCCAATTTTGTATTAACAAGCCATTTTAAAAGGCAATACTATCATCAGCTTTAACTGCTTACGTTAAAAGCTTGCAAATACTTAATATTATATATACTGCTAAATTAATAAATTAAATAAATAAATTGCAAACAAATCCGTCAGTTAAGTTAAATATATTGTATACTATAGTTGTTATAAAATGTTATTTTTGTATAAGATATTTTATGACATGAAAAGTACAAGTTTCTAATTTTTTTTTTTTATCTTGTCACTGATTATAATTGCTTTGAGAATATTTTTTTATTTCAAAGGGGTATCTGACAGAGAATGGAATTGTAAATTTAAGCCGTGTGCAAATGATATTACAGGGTGAGTTAAAAATCATTGAAAATAATACAATTTCATTTAGCTCAACAATATTTAGGATAAAATAATTTTCTGTGTTGAGTTCTGTTGTGGAAATTAAGAAATCTTATAATGATATTGTTAATTTTATTTATTTTTTAAAAGTTTCTTTGATAATGTTTCTGTTTATTTAAATTGTTATATTAGATCTTGGTGAAGCTGAAGATGAAATTTTTAAGAAAAGAAGAGAGAGTGATCTGCGATTTCGGAAAATCAATCAAAACAAAAAGCGAAGAGAGTTGGTTAGTTTTTGCAATTTGTTTTTTTTTATTAATTTTTTAAATATATTTTCTCAATCAGTTATTACTTATGTACCATTATTCTTGTATTATTTTTGATGAATAATTGCCTGGATAAACCATCTTCTGGTTGGTGTATTTTCTGCTGGGATCGTCATTGTGAATATTATGTAATAGGGAGCTTTCCATTGCACATTGACAGTAGGACGTAGAATGTAATGAGGTCACTAAAAGTCATCTGCGCATGCGTGAATGTTAAGGTCACCTCGCCGGGTAGATTCTGGAACGCAATTTGGCCAAATTTATGTATGCAGGGAATGTAGGACGCCAGGTAGGACGGTCACGCATGAGTGATTCCGTTCTAGCATTCTTGGTCAGTTGAATCAAGGAGCATTCTTGATTGCGTCAAGGACATGCTACGCGGTGCAACGATTGCAGTGAAAACGCTTTAGCAACAGTGTAGCGATTGTATGGAAACCAACCTTTTCATAGCAAATAATAAGAATTTTAATAATGTTGTAATGTTCTCTCTATCTATAGGCTGATGCACCGCAGTTTGTACCATCTGGATTTTTAGCCCCAACAGTAAGTACTAACAAAACTCCTTGGTTTTTTTTTTTTGTTATTATTTATTTTTAAAAAAAGAGCCAATGAAACCAATAACAATCTAATAACTTAGTTAGTGACTATCACTTTCACAAGACAAAGTTCTCTAGTTAATGTCTTAATATGAGACTTAAGGAGTGGAATGTTGTGGACATGAGAAACAAATCATGTGACTAAAGACTGCAAGTGACAGTGGCAGAAATATTCTGTTGCGTAGTACAATCTATTTACACAGGACACAGCAACAGCTGTTACGCAAGCACTTTTTGTGGCTTGTTCTGCTGTCTACATGCTCAGAGAAGGATGATCGGAGTGAGTGATTGGTTAGAATATTTTTTGTTGTGCGACAGTTTTTAAGCATTTATCCTGTGCAATTTTTTTCAAAAAATTATGCTAAGCCGCACAACACGTCATTCTGTCACGTCGTCCATCACGTTCAGTGTGAATCACTTTAAAGAACATGATAGGTTCTATTTTTTTTTTACCACTGTCGCGTCCCACTGTCGCACTCTTATGTATATAGGCACATTTAAGAGGAATTGAACTGAGGACCTGCGGATTGGAAGACAAGTACCTTAACCACCAAAATACAGCTTGACTTGATTTAAGTGACGTCAACAATAATATATAAATGTTTTTCTTTGTTAGCCTATTGGGCAAAGAGGTGAAGCACACAGTGCAAAGGACATAAGGAATGCAGTACAAGATGGC
>NW_022730291.1:276393-339752 GCF_011630105.1 Anneissia japonica | reverse complement strand
TTTTACCTTGCATATTATTCCAGGTGTATTCAATTAGTCTATTTTTACTTTGACTGCGAGTACAATGCGTATGCAAATCATAATTAAAAACAAAATTTTTCGATAAATATGATGGAGCATGACCATTTAAACATTTGAAAATCATTATGAGCAATTGTTCGTCCCATTTATCACTGAGTTTGCTCCACCCTAATGAACTTAAAATGTTTACAACTGGGGTTTTTATGTCTGCAGAAAGTAAAATACTTCCTAATCTGTTTAAAAGTATTTGAAGTGAATTTGAAAGTTTAATATTACAGTAATCAAAAAGAGGCATAACTAGAGCGTTAGCCAACATCTTAAGAGTATTATGGGGTAAAATATATTTAATATGGCGGATAACACCAATGTGTTTAGAGATGTTACCAGTTAATTTTTCAATATGTTCAGACCATGTTAATTTAGAATCAAACACAACTCCAAGATATTTGAATGTGAATCAACTCTGTCAATAGTCATGCCATTATAAAATAATGAAATATTTGAAAATTTAGCTAAAATTGCATTGGTTCCAAAGATCATAAGTTTAGTTTTCTTAATATTTAATGTAAGGTTATTTCTATCAAACCATTCAGCAACTTTAAATTTGAATTTAGTTCATTTTAGAGAAGAGTGGGATCGGAAGAATTGCATAAAATGGTAGTATCGTCTGCATACATTACACATTTACTTTGAGTGACATTCGGTAGGGAATTATCATAGATAATAAACAACAATGGGCCTAAAATGGACCCTTGGGGAATACCAATGTTAATTTTCATTGGATCAGATAGGGTTGAATTAATTTGAACAATTTGAGACCTATTATTAAGGTAAGAAATGAACCATTTAAGGCAGATTTCTGAATTCCACAGTCATTAAGTTTTGAAATGAGGAAGTTTGTGATCAATTGTGTCAAAGGCCTTTTTCAAATCTATAAAGATGGCTGCAGTTGCTTTGCCGTCATTTAAATTATTGAGAATATAATCTGATCATATTAAATAATGGCACTGACCAACCAATCACAATCAGGAACATGAATGCTTAAATTACTAAAAAATAATGTAAATTTAACTGATTGTAAATGACAAGACTATTTTTTTTGTTTTACTTGGGTTACGGTAACAAATGTCCTCAAACATGTCATCACCATAAAATTTAATCCATAAATACGGTATCTTGACTGTATCTTAAATCCATATAATGTATGTTGAAACCATAGGCTTAGCCAGCAAGCTGTCCGGACGTCTTTTGGACGGCCTACAATTATTTAGGATGGCCACTTTTATCGTGACGGCTTGGACGGCTTGTCCTATTCAGCTCGGCATAGCCTAATTGGGCCTGGTCTACCTTTAGCAAATTCTTTATATTCTTCAAAGCTAAATCATATTTACGTTTGATAAAAAGAACATTTATTGATTGAAAGAACATTGTTTTCGTACCAATATTCGATGGACGTGGTCCGCCCATCGGCTCAGTGCCACGCCCACTGGCTTACATTTTGGATGGCCTATTTCGTTTTTTTTTTTTTGGCTAAACCCATATTTGAAACCATGTACCGTTTTTTTTTTTTTTTTGGCTAAACCCCTATTTGAAACCATATACTGTATCATGAGACAATTTACTGTAGGCCTATCTTTAGATAACACACTTTTACATCTTGAATTTACAGTATACAAATTCAAAATAAAAAACATGTCGCCCTTACATTAACCACTTTTACAATCACAACTGGACAAGTGGGTTCGTAGCTTTAGAATATTCATTTGTATGTATCAAATAAATTTTTCTATTCTGGGTCCTCGCTTAAATGACGAGTGAATTCATTGTTGAATCTCTTTCTTTGCTTTTCTAGGGAAGGTGCTATTGATCGACTAATCAGACTGTATAAGAAAGCTGTGTACAAAACAAATGTAAGTTGTTAATAAATTTCTTTATTATTTCTCTGTGGATTTTTTTACCACTATTGTTCCAATTTTGTATTAACAAGCCATTTTAAAAGGCAATACTATCATCAGCTTTAACTGCTTACGTTAAAAGCTTGCAAAATACTTAATATTATATATACTGCTAAATTAATAAATTAAATAAGTAAATTGCAAACAAATCCATCAGTTAAGTTAAATATATTGTTATATACTATAGTTGTTATAATGTTATTTTTGTATAAGATATTTTATGACATGAAAAGTACAAGTTTCTAATTTTTTTTTTATCTTGTCACTGATTATAATTGATTTGAGAATATTTTTTTATTTCCAAGGGGTATCTGACAGAGAATGGAATTGTAAATTTAAGCCGTGTACAAATGATATTACAGGGTGAGTTAAAAATCATTGAAAATAATACAATTTCATTTAGCTCAACAATATTTAGGATAAAATAATTTTCTGTGTTGATTTCTGTTATGGAAATTAAGAAATTTTATAATGATAATGTTAATTTTATTTATTTTTTAAAAGTTTCTTTGATAATTTTTTTTTTTTTTTTTTTTTTTTTTTTTTTTGGTTGTTAATATAATTTGCAATTTTTTTTTTTTTTTTTTTTTTTTTTTTATATTTTCTCAATCACTCTGTACTTATGTACCATTATTCTTGTATTATTTTTGATGAATAATTACCTGGATAAACCATCTTCTGGTTGGTGTATTTTCTGCTGGGATCGTCATTGTGAATATTAGGTAATAGGGAGCTTGCGATTGCATGAAGACGGTAGGACGTAGAACGTAATGACGTCACTAAAAGTCATATGCGTGAACGTTAACGTCACCTCGCCGAGTAGATTCTGGAACGCAATTTGGCCAAATTTACGTATGCAGAGAATGTAGGACGCCAGGTAGGACGGTCATGCATGAGTGATTCCGTTCTAGCGTCGTGTCGTGTCGCAGAAATCCTATTCTTAATGACCCAGGATAGCTTTAGCCTGGTTTCCAAAAAAATCGCTACACGCTGTTGCCGACTCCCTTGATGATGCTGATTGGTCAGTTGAATCAAGGAGCATTCTTGATTGCATCGGGGACATGCTACGCGGTGCAACGATTGCAGTGAAAACGCTGTCGCGACAGTGTAGCGATTGTATGGAAACCAACCTTTTCATAGCAAATAATAAGAATTTGAATAATGTTGTAATGTTCTCTCTATCTATAGGCTGATGCACCGCAGTTTGTACCATCTGGATTTTTAGCCCCAACAGTAAGTACTAACAAAAACTCCTTGTTTTTTTTGTTGCTATTTATTTTAAACAAAAAAAAGTCAATGATACCAGTAATAATCTAATGACTTTGTTAGCGACAATCCCTTTCACAAGACAAAGATCTCTAGTTAACGTCTTAATATAATAATAATAATAATAATAATAGTAATAATAATAATAGTAATAATAATAATAGTAATAATAATAATATTGAAATTTATATAGCGCCTTTTGCCAAAGGATACAAGGCGCTTAGAAAAGGTTTATTGTAGGAAGAGGATTATTTAGGAAATAAGTGAGCTTTTAAGAGTTTTTTGAAGACTTCAGTACTACAAGCATTTCGGATGGAAATAGGAAGATTAATATGATACTTAAGGAGTGGAATGTTGTGGCCATGAGAAACAAATCATGTGACTAAAGACTGCAAGTGACATTGGCAGAATATTCTGTTGTGTAGTACAACCTATTTACACAGGACACAGCAACAGCTGTATACACAAGCAACTTTTTGTGGCTTGTTCTGCTGTCTAGTCTACATGCTCAGAGAATGATGATCGGAGTCGGTGATTGGTCAGAATATTTTTTGTTGTGCGACAGTTTTTAAACATTTATGCTATGCAATTTTTTTCAGAAAATTATGCTATGCCGCGCAACACGTCATTCTGTCACGTCGTCCATCACGTTCAGTGTGGATCACATTAAAGAACATGATAGGTTCTATTTTTTCTGCCACTATGTCGCGTTGAGAAGACCCGCCGATTGGAAGACAAGCACCTTACCCACCAAAATACAGCTTGACTTGATTTAAGTGACATCAAAAATAATATATAAATGTTTTTCTTTGTTAGCCTATTGGGCAAAGAGGTGAAGCACACAGTGCAAAGGACATAAGGGATGCAGTACAAGATGGCAGAAACCAAGCTAACAAGGTACAATTATTGCTATTTTTATTGTTAATATTTATTTAAGGCAGTAGACCTTTCCGCTCAGCCCCGCTCCTTGAATATTGTTGTTAAGATCCTACAAAACAATGGCATAAACATATGTAAACGTGTGTTTGTGGGACAACTCATGTGTTTGTAAGATACGCTTGTAAAGTTAAAGGTAGGAGAATAACCCATAACTTGCAGCATCATTGTGCTGAATTGCGTATGGGTGTGGTCCATGAATACCTAGCAGCCGTAAAGAGATGCTAGTTAAACAGGGGCTGAAATGAACCATAACATCGTGGTAACCCCCAACTTTTCTGAAAAATGCAATTGGTTCTTTAAAGTGCATACGAGCCAGATGTATACACTGGACCTCCATTTTAAGTCTTTATCCGAGAAGACTTGGTTCTACCAACCGAACCATGAGCGAGGAGCGGCTGGAACCAGCGCTGATGTTAAGGCTGTAGCTAGCGGCGCCCCTGCCTTACCGCTCGGCCACTCGACTTGTATTTCTGGCCTTGTTCTGACAGGCAACAACTTAACATTAATGGTATATTGTGTGTAGGGATATCTTAAGCCGGGTTCTCATTCCGTTGTAAGACAGTCGTACAACCGTCGCATGATGAATTCCAACTCCGGTCACTGTGAACGGTAGACGACGCGACACTGTCTACTGATTGTCATTGTCATTAAAAACGATCCGCAGTGCGTTCCGTAAAGTCTCCGCGTTGCATTCTTTATAAAATCACATCAACTGTCGTGCACAGTTAGTACCCAGCTTTCAACACCTGTTTAAAATTCAAATATTATTTTTGAATTAAAAATCAAAATTATATACAAGGCTTAAACTTTTCATAAGACAGAGATCAAAACAATTTTTTTTTTGTTACTAAGTTTAAAAATCTACAAATTGATTTTCAGCTAATTTAACAGTTTTGCAAAGACATTTAAGAACTTATTAATTTTTAATTTACAAGGAAAATACTCTGTTAATTTAATATTAAATTGCAAGCTATAACCTTACAATATTCACATGCATTTTGATACTTGAAGTATGTATTATACTATCTTATCTGAGCTTACAATATTCAATGTAACAAATTTAAATATGGATAATTTATATGGTCAGACATAGACATCTCTAACAATTTTTACTAAAATACTTCATAGCATTCAAGATTTTTTTTAATGGAATAGTTTCCAGAATTCTAGATATATCATTTCATTTTGTTCTCCATAGAATGCTGCAGATGCCCTGCGATCACAGCTGAATGGAGGTAATGATGAGAAAAAGGCAGAACCACCTAGAAGAGGCACCAAAAGGACGGTGGAGGACATGATAAAAGAAGATGCTGAACAAGATCAGAATGATGCTGTTAAGTAAGTTGAAGGCATTTCTTTCTCAAGTTGTGAAATCTCTCATTTTCTTTTGTTTTTTTTTTTTTCATTACAAAAATAACATTGTTGTCCAAAATATTAAATACAGAATAAGAAACAATCAAAAGAAAACTAACCAAATGAATTCAAAAACTTAACAAACAAACTTATCCATCACTTAATTTTAATATTTCATTATAATATACTTTATATTTCTTTTTGAATAGTTGAATTGATGGTGCCCTTTGACTTGAAAAAGGAAGTTAATTCCATATTTACCCTCCTTATTCATTTATGTTTAATTAAATTAATTAATTTATTTAACACTTTTCTATATTTAACCCAGGTTATGGGAAGATGGTTGGAGAGAGCGTTACTACCAGGGAAAGTTTGATGTACAACCAGATGATCATGAGTTCCGACACAAAGTGGTAGGTTATTTATGTAGACCATCTTGGAATGTGTATTTATTTTTCTGGTACTGAGAAAATCCAAGATAATATACAAGCTTGCTCTCATAGCTCAGTTGGTAGAGCACCCAAACATTACTGGGATTGTCTTGTTTTCGAATCCTAAAAATTATTTATCATCATCATAATAATAATGTTAAAGGTATTGGTCTATACCAAGTTTAATACTTATGATTTATCTATTAAATAAATATTATGCAAAACATTCAGAAAAGTATCTCATAAGCGGAAAGAAAATCTAAGGAAATGTCCACTTTATGCTTTATTTATAGTAGAACTATCAAAGGGTCTTAAGGTTTATGTTTGCCATTCCAAAACCAGCATTACATTCGCTAATCAGTTAAACTGAGTACTTAGCATTAGGATGTGGCAGTGTTGTATACTTTAGTACAGAGAAGTTGTAATACCTTTACTCATAACATTGGCAATAGCAAGTCGGTTCCAGTAAATGTCCCATCATTTTTTTTTAAAGCTTACGGTGTTGAGAATATGATTATATTAAAAAATCAATTTTCATTTTTTTATCACTGATGCTGTTTTAGGGATGACATGCCTCATATTTCTTGTTTTTGATATATTAGTATGGTTTTAAAAACTTTTTTGTTACTGAAATATGTTGTATTAGTTTTTTTTTTCACACTTTGTATTATTATTCATTGTATACTATGGAGAATTATATTTTCTATGGTTATTATACACACCAGCCTCTTTTTTTGTTGTTGACAAGGATTAAATGATGTTTAAATAACCATGTGAATTCTCAAAACAATATGCGCTCACTCAACCTAACATGAAATGTTTATATATGCTCTTTCAGGGTGCAGCATATGCATTAGGTCTTTGCTGGGTCTTACAGTACTACTACCAAGGATGTGCATCGTGGGATTGGTACTTCCCCTATCACTATGCTCCGTTCGCCTCGGACTTCGTCGACATCGATAAAACCGTCAGTACGAAGTTTCCCAAAGGAACGAAGCCAGTAAGTAATCCAGCAAACAGTAATTAAATAATACGATATATAAAATATAACAAACTATATAATGTTCACTCTATAGTAACTCCAAATTCAAAATATTTCAACCCTTAACATACTGAGTTATTAACATGTGAATTAAATTATGCAAATTTTTAAAATAAAATCTGACCTAGGATGACATATCAATCGACCTTTCCACTAAGCCCCACCGCTTGAAAATAGTTTCTCAGGTGCCTCAAAACGTAGATGTACGTAAACACATGCATTGTTGGACAACACATGCGATTGTAAAACACGAGCGTATCCCTGGCCTTGATCTGATTGGGGTGATGTAAAGACTGGCACTTGCTTAGCCCGACGGTCGTTGGCTGGCGCAGTTCTATGTACAACGCCACGACGCGCACGCGCAATGGATAGTTTTTAATGATGATCTGTTGGGACTGCCACTGACAGCAGACAGCGTTGCGTCGTCTAGCGCTCTCAGATAGAGTTGAGGACGAACGTCGAATGACGTTGTGTGTGCCCGGCTTTAGTTTGATTGATAATCCGGAAAGGTACATGGCTCATCTATGCGTATGCGCAAGGAACATCCTAATCCTACCTCCTTGTCAGAAAATCTCTTCTAAAATCTTCCGCTGTCTATAACATCCCATGTTATTTTACACTGATTGATTATTTACAATTCAAGATGTATTGTCCTATGCAAAATACCAAAAAATTCATAAAAGTCATTATTATTATATTTATTTTGAAGTAACATAAAAATTATCAACTTGAACATAGAAATTAGTGTATGTAAAAAATGTTTACACATTATTTTACAGCGGAAAGTGATAGAAGCACTTTTAGTCACTGAAAGTGTTATATTATTTTTTATTATAATTTACCCAAAATAAATATCAGGGTACACAAGTTAATAATTTGTATGTTACTGCAATATGACCATGTTAATTTAAAAATTAATTTTTTTTAATGATTTTTTGTCATTATCAGGGGAAAATACATCTTTAACTGAGACTGATTCTAACACAAGTATGGTTTTATAAAATGTCTGTCTTTTTAACTTTCTTTCAGTTTAAGCCCCTGGAGCAGCTGATGAGTGTGTTCCCAGCTGCTAGTGGCAACTTCCTCCCAACTACATGGAGGTCCTTGATGAGTGGTATTGTAAGAAAAAAAAAAAGGCTTTATAATTTGGACATATTTTTATCATATTGTTGTTTTGGCCATTGATTGTCTTGGTTGTTGAATTTCAAAAGAACTTTATTTTCAATGCTTGTCCTACTGTTTTGTACTGTACTCTGTTTAGAATTAATAAGTATAAGAACAGAAGTTGAATTCGACAGAAAATTTATTTTGTAATGGTCAAAGAAGGAAAGTTACATTAATTATTGTATTAATGTTCAAACAATATAATAGTAAGGATAAACATGAAGACTGATTCCACAGTTAAAAACCCTATTTTATATTATCTTTTTGCAGGTTTCATTTTTAAATCGTCATTCTTGTTTTGAATCAAATACATTTGTACCATTCAAATATATGACATCAGATATGCAATTACAGAATTTAATTATATTATATTATATTAACTTATTTCCCTTCTTCTGCAGGACTCGCCTATCATTGACTTTTATCCTGATGACTTCAAAATTGATCTGAATGGTAAAAAGTATGCATGGCAAGGTAATGATATAGAAATACAAAGTATTTGATAATCATTACTATGTACAAAAGGCTTGTTGCTGACAAAGATACTTGCCATAAAATTTCATGGCCCAGAAATTGTGCCTAGGTATCAATTTGATGAAATTTATATTCTTAACTCCAACCTATGGGGAATCATACCAAGATAGAGAATTTTGCATGAAAAATATTCAAAAATGCTGGGACTATACCCAAGAACTGTGGTACAGCAAGTGTCCATTAGCAATACAAACACTGGGTTGTTGAGGGTAAAAATATCATCATTGTTGGTGCATTTTTTTTTAAATTTTTGTAATTCTATTATATTTTTACTCTGTTTAGGTGTTGCATTGCTACCATTTGTCGATGAGGGTCGATTGTTGGAAACTCTGGGAGAGGTTTATCCAAATCTCGCAGAAGAAGAAAGTAAGCAAAGAAATCTTTATCTTGTGACTATCGTGAAATGTAAAGACTATTAGATTTTTACATGCCTTTAACTATACTATAGTAGAGTTAGAATTCACTTAGAACTCTTTTTAACGCTCTAGTGTAGAGACGAGTGTCAAAGTGCTATTAAACAGCTATGTTTTACTTATGGAATGTGGCAAAATTCTGTTAAACAGCTATGTTTTACTTGTGGAATATGTCCGGCTTTGTCACATAGTCAGTTTAATGATAGTCACACCTGTATGACCATACCCTAAATTAAACAGTGTTATATAAAACCTCTGCACATTTCTAGTTTAGAGCACATGGGAGACAGAAACCTTGTCTGGGTGCTTGTGTCTCCTCTCTTAGCTCCCTATAGAAAATTCTGTATACATATCTATATTTTTTATAATAAATAATTTAATTATTTTATTAACAGAGATGAGGAACAGCCTAGGACCAGATAGACTATTTGTTGGTAAAGATCATCCGCTGTATTCATTTATTGAAGGCATCTATGAAGGAGGAAAACCTCTCGAAGATGTGAGTTATAGCAACACAAACTACACCCTACATGCTGAATAGAAGTGCACTTCAGTGCATAACAGAAAAAAAGGAAATTATTCATAATAATATGTTCTGATCAGAGTATAATCTGTCAAATGTAGATATAAAATGTGGGATAAACTTGACAGTTCTAAGGAAGTCCCTTTCAGCTTGCTTGCATCTTTTTAATGTTATTTTATAATTGCTTAACTCTGACAATGAGAGACCTTCTCTTTGTAAGTCAAAAATCAGTTTGCCAAAATGATGATTTAAAACAAAGGGTATTAGACAGCAGATAAATATAACTGCAGCTTTTAATTTCAAAAACATATTTCGGTTAAAATATAATATATAAAATGAAATAAAATACAAAATTTGGCAAACCTCATACATGCCATAATATATATTGCCACCCAGAAAATCAAGTAAAACAAATGCCCAAAAATTAGTTCAAAACCTGCTTATTTTAAACAATTATATATTTTATTAACTTTCGATAAATTTGGTGACAGACATTAAAGGATGTATCAAAAAACTAACATTATCATTTGAACTTGTGTTAATTGGCGAGGCAGATTTTTTCAGTCAGGTTATTATGCTTTTGTTCTAGAATGTCACCGTAAGCACAGAGCTTAGCCAAGGGATGGCAGGGGAAATCTGGTGTGATAAGTATGCTGTCCAATCTGATGGGTAAGTCTTGGACAATTTCTCAGAAAAGCCACGCATTAAGGGGAGCACACAATAAGGCTGCTAACGGTCATGCAGTGGCTGACTGATGAAGCTGTCTCTGCTCTTTGCGAGCACATGTCAACGCTAGTCTTTTGCTGATTGTCGGTGAAATCTGAGTGGATTGTCATTAAAAAATGTCACATGCCGTATCAATGTTGTGTTTACCATGGAATTGTGTCGGCCGACAACAACAATAGCACAGTTTGACCGGCTTTAAGGCTTGAGCCTAACAATTTATCAGGGGCAGATTCGGAACTTTCCAAAAATTGGGGGTGGGGGGTTTGGGGCACAACATATTTAGAATAGATAAGCGACAACAACAATAGCACAGTTTGACCGGCTTTAAGGCTTGAGCCTAACAATTTATCAGGGGCAGATTCGGAACTTTCCAAAAATGGGGGGTGGGGGGTTTGGGGCACAACATATTTAGAATAGATAAGTGAGTAGCTCTAATTTAAATACATGCATTGAAATTTTGATATTTAGTGGCAAAGCAGGATGGGGGAATGTGCCCCCCCCCCAACCGAATCTGATCCGACTCATGATGGAGGGTAATGTCTTTGCCTCTGTTCTTGATAATTAATCATCCAAACTATAAACTGTAAAGCATACCTTAATCTCATTTTGCCTCTTTTTTTCCTTCTTGATGCTGATGTCATTCCTGACTTAACTGTAATCTGTAGTAATTCTCATCCAGTAGATAAGAAAAACCACTTCCAGTATTTTGTGAGCTATATGTATTAACCTCAAACTCAGTCAGCATTTATTGGTCCAATATAAAATCAAATATTCTTTGGTGTACACTACAAAGTAAAACTGTAAATGTATATATAATAAATGTATGTAAATACCTATAGACACAAGTATACATAGAATACATTACATTACTTTACAAATATTCAATATAAAGGACTCCCAGCATTTATTGGTTCAATTTAAATCGAATATTCTCTGCAAAGTAAAAGAGTAAATATGCAAATATTCACAGAACAATATATTTAGATTCAGATATTTATTATAAAGTAGAATTATGTATTAATTACAAACCATTATTAATAATTTTTATGCTACCATGAAAGTTATGTGTGTCTCCACCCCCTTTATATACTGTTGTAATAATATCATCAATAATAAACTTTTAACTATAATAATCTTTTATTTAATTGATTCTATTCCAGCACCAAGCAATCACCACTTCCTATGTTACCTGACATTAAAGGATGCAAAGTCATGAGGTAGGCTTTATATTATGTCTGTATTTTTTTTTAGACTTGCCAGACGTTTTATTAACACTTTGACCGGCAGGGATTTGGAAAAATAGGATCAGCCACCGCCAGACTTTTTAGAAAATTTTAACATTTTTTTGAGAGTGTGTGTTTGATCAGATCAGATGTAATAAATACTACAAGAACTACAAACATCTTAGCTTTACAAAGGTACCAAACACTTTATTCTAATCACAATCTGTGACCCGTAATAGTAAAATTAAAATGACTCACTTTTGGAGATTTACTCAATTTCACACATCAAAGCTGAGATAATTGCGATTTTGTAAAAGGAAATCAAAACCGCTATGCTCAATGTGAACAAACACTGACGCCTGAAGCAGACATCAACCAACGCTACCATACATGGCACCACTAGGCTAGTCTAGGCCTAGCTAAAATAACATCACCATCTAAAGATTTATTACATTTTGTAAATCATAAATTATACATCTTACCTCATCTGATGACATACTTTCGCAAGAATCAGCACAAGTTTCAGCGAATGCCTCAGAGGCACTTATACAACGTGCCATCAGAGCTAGCTGTGGTGCAAATTCAATTCAATACAATGTTCCCGGGTTGGAATAGTTGATAGAGCGGTTGTGTTTCATTCTCTCAATTTTGAAGTCCATGGTTCAAAACTTTCCTGTGCATTTTGCTTTTGTTATTATACCTGGTTGAATTATGCTAGAGAGGGACGTAAAAAAAGGAACTGGCCAAACTGAAGGCTTAGTACGATGGGCTAAGTACTCATTCCCCTAAACAAATGGCGCACACATAATTAATCACACGTGGTGTTATGCCCACTTTCCTTTTGGTTTCCAGCTTCATTGGCCTGATATATAAACCATTGTATAATGTACCTCATTATTTTTTTATTTAAAAAAATTTTCTTTTGAGGTATAAAACATAAAAAACAGTCAGCAGTACAAGACTGAAATTACTGAATTTACAATATAAAAACAATAAACGAATGACACACTAACATTCAAATATTATCTAGCAATTACGATTACATATTCAAAATTCAATTACAATTAAATTTAGAAAAGAGAAATATACAATAAAAGTCAAATTTATGTACCACCCAGAACATGAGATAGTGCCGGGCAATCTCTGCCTTGTACGACTGTCGTACGATCGTCGCATGACAAATCTAACTCCACTCACTGTGAGAACGGACGACGTGATGCCGTCTGCTGATTGCAGGTGGCAGTCTGAACGGATCGTCATTAAAAACAATCCCTTGCACGCGCGTCGTCGCATTGCGTTCTTCATAGAATTGCATCGGCCGACAACCGTTGGGGCAGCGAGTGAAAGTCTTAACGGTTCTTATTTAATAGCCCAACAATTCTAGGAATAAGTGATGTCTCAAGTCTAAAGATCTGAAAAAAAAGGGTGTTTCAAAGAGGTGATTAGATCCTGTCTCTTATACACATCTAGAAATATATCCTGTCTCTTATACACATCTAGATGTGTATAAGAGACAGGCCTTCAGTAGGCTTTCAACAATTGATAGTAATGATGATCATGATGTTATAACTTTTTTGATGTTTTTATTGACAGCTGTGCATACAAAGATCCAGATTATGGAAAGGATTACCTGTTTAAATGTAATATGCTTCCAGGAGCCAAGTAAGTGGATACTCAGTTATAATGTGCTGTTCACCTTATCAAGTTTTATGAGACAAATAAATATGATTTGGCCTTATATGGGCTTGGTGATGCCATACCATATATGGAAAATAATATAACTTGATAATGTGGGGATTTCTTAAACCTAAGTTTTATAAGATATATAACCTCTAAGATTTATTGTTTGTGTGGAACTAATAATCTTGAGCGAATAATTACTTACTTGGCATATTTAAGTGAGTATTTCGGTTTCATTTGAAAATTATAGCCATGAAATATAATTTCCTTGCCAACTAAGGATGTATGAGGTATTGAAATCCCTTAACTTTTTAAAACCATGTCTATAAATGTGATCCAGTTTATCTCAGTAGGTTAGCTCATATTCAGGGGCCCTCTTAAATAACATGAAATGATGTGATGCTTTATATAATAAGTCTCATTACAAGGCTTAGGAAGTAAGTCCTGTGCTGTAACAGGATTTGCACCCAGGACCCTGGGAGTGGAAGGCAGGCTGCTTAAGGCCAACTCAGACAGCGTCGGCCGACGCAGCCCGACGCGATTTGTTGTCGCGTCGGGTCTGTGTGAGTTGAACGCAGACGCGATGGTGTGCGTCGGGGGTAGTCGCGTAGTAGAATATTAAACATGTTTAATATTTCTCACGACGGCTTAAGACTGTCCCCGACGATAAATCGGGTCGGGCTGCGTCGGCCGACGCTGTCTGAGTTGCCCTTTAACCACCAAGCTTATGTATACTACAAATCAATTAAACATTGAATTGTCCATGTAAAACATCAAATAAGTTATCATGTTTCTATACAGCGTGGTTCTTCCATAAAGTTGCATTACTGACGCTACAGTGTTTTTACTGCAATTGTTACACTGTGTAGCTGTCCCCGACGTAATTGGGGAAGCTGCCCAATTTGATTGACCAATCACCGATGTCGTCGATAATGCGTAGCAATTTTATGGAAACACGCCTTAGGCACAGATTGAAACTATTTTTTTTTCTTGGTTTACAAACTTTCTATAACACTTCTTAAATTTATTACCAATATCAAAATAAGATATAGGTATTATTTATATATCTTTTAATTGCCGATAAAATGTTATTGCTCAGATTATTAGTTGTACACATACAATATATCTTTAACTTTAACAGATACACTTTTAAAAAAGAAAAATAGAATAGAAAAGACATGGAAAGAAAAGTGAAGTAAAAAGTAATTGGCAGGCAAAATACAGCATATTAACACAGCTGTGGCCTAGCTCCTGTATGCTGAATAGTCAGTTACATAAGAACAACAAAATAAATATATATAAACTTGCAATAAAATATCACTTTTCTTTTCATAAATGTTAAATGCTAATAATGTTATCTGTTTCAAATTAACTATGTTCCTTATGCCTGTTTATTTACATTGTTTATTCCCATGTTTTCGCATTTGTTCTTATTCCATTTACAAAGTTTAATAATCTTCTTTTAAATTCATTTTAAAGCCCTGCCCCAACTATCAAATTGTATTTGCCAAAAGCATGGGACATGTCCAAATATGCTTATGGTGACATCACATCATGACTATATATGGGCATTCAGCAGTTGTTTGTCAAAGAAAAATTGATACACTCGACAGAGCTTTAAACGTTTGATTGAAATTGCACGCCATATACATGTTTGATTTTTCCATTGTTGTTATTTTATTATATAATTTAAATTAAGTCAAATGCACATAATAATAATAATCATACAATATTTACATAATCAGAATAACTATACTTAATATA
Organism: Anneissia japonica; assembly: GCF_011630105.1. Lineage (NCBI taxonomy): Eukaryota > Metazoa > Echinodermata > Crinoidea > Comatulida > Comatulidae > Anneissia > Anneissia japonica. The sequence goes on along the minus strand of NW_022730291.1, from coordinate 324,718 downwards.
GATTATCCTTTGGCTTTACTGTCGCTACAGAGTTTTTACTGCAATCGTTACACTGTGTAGCTATCCCCGGCTGCCCAATTTGATTGACCAATCACCGATGTCATTGGTAATGCGTAGAAATTTTATGGAAACACGCCTTAGGCACAGATTGAAACTATTTTTTTTTTATTGGTTTACAAACTTTTTATAACACTTTATGAGTAATTTATTACCAATATGAGAATAAAATATATGTATTATTTATATATCTTTTAATTGCCGATAAAATGTTATTGCTCAGATTATTAGTTGTACACATACAATATATCTTTAACTTTAACAGATACACGTTTTTAAAAAAAATAGAATATAAAAGACATGGAAAGAAAAGTGAAGTAAAAAGTAATTGGCAGGCAAAATACAGCATATTAACACAGCTGTGGCCTAGCTCCTGTATGCTGAATAGTCAGTTACATAAGAACAACAAAATAAATATATATAAACTTGCAATAAAATATCACTTTTCTTTTCATAAATGTTAAATGCTAATAATGTTATCTGTTTCAAATTAACTATGTTCCTTATGCCTGTTTATTTACATTGTTTATTCCCATGTTTTCGCATTTGTTCTTATTCCATTTACAAAGTTTAATAATCTTCTTTTAAATTCATTTTAAAGCCCTGCCCCAACTATCAAATTGTATTTGACAAAAGCATGGGACATGTCCAAATATGCTTATGGTGACATCACATCATGACTATATATGGGCATTCAGCAGTTGTTTGTCAAAGAAAAATTGATACACTCGACAGAGCTTTAAACATTTGATTGAAATTGCATGCCATATACATGTTTGATTTTTCCATTGTTGTTATTTTATTATATAATTTAAATTAAGTCAAATGCACATAATAATAATAATCATACAATATTTACATAATCAGAATAACTATACTTAATATAGATTATCCTTTGAACGATGAGGTTAGTAAGTGGGTGGAGTTGTAGACAAAACATGTCCTTTGTCTGTTAGATTTGCATAAGAAAGGAAGCAGTTGGCTGGATCGACAAACAGTGCATGCCTTATTCGGAGGATGGGTGTGTCCCAAATAACGTCAAGCTTGATCACTTTTAATTCCCGTGGTCCCATGTTGGAAGAAACCACTTCCGGTAGACCTGATTTAATGAGCTTTCATAGTGCATCTAATGGGGATTTGGCTGCACGTAGTAACAGCAGAATCAGCTGACTTTAGAGAGACAATTCACCAAACAGTAGTAAAAAAAAAATGTGCAATTAGCAGGAAAGGTTTATTTTCCGGATGTTTTTTTTTTTTTTTTAGATTTGCTGTAATTCTGAGTTTTGTTCCAAATCTGTATGCACAAAGGTTGCCTTATTCAGAGAGAGAGAGAGAGAGAGAGCAGCTTAACTCTTGGCTAATCTGGTGGTAGCCACTGTTTGTGCGCTGAACTGTAGAGTTCTCTAGGTCCCTGGTTCAATTTCCATCGCTGCTTTTCCTTGTGTTTCAGCTGGAGGGCTGGAATACAATTTACAATAGTGCACCGTCTTTCGGATGAGACGTTTAAGCCGTTGGTCCCGTGTGCATTTATGGCCCATTTTTACGTTAAAGAACGCAGTACACGCTTCGGAAAAAAATAGGGGATTGTCTCCCGGTGTACTGCCCAATCACCACCAGAAGGACCCCCACTGGAAATAAGTCTTCTTCTAGACTTTCGTGGCTATCCTTTCGTGGGCTAGATCCAATCCAATCCAATTTCACCATCAGTTTACTTCTAGGCTTTACATTAATTATTCATTATGTTATATATTTATGCTAGAACTAGTTCAAAGAGGCATGTAGGAATTAGAAGCCTGTATTATAACATATTTCTTAAATATTATTTTGATAAGCCACCATTGATCATGGTGATGTAATTATAAAATTATTCTTCCAGCATCTTTACATAGATCTAATAGTAGCATATGATCAATTTCCATCGTAGTCTACTCTAATCAGAATTTTATCGATCAAAATGGGCGTTAAACACATCGTTAATCTGATAAAATCTATGGTTTGTGGAACTGTATTGCTGGAATAAAAAAAAAAATTTAATATATTGGTGGATTGTTGAAAGGTGGGCGAAGTCACTGTGTTTGTTTAACTTCTGCGTCTGACTAGTTTCTACGATTGCTCAAAGTGAAACTGAAATTGGTCCAACTTTACGTGGCTTCCTTAGAATAGAAAACTCTTACTGTCTATTTAGAGTTAGAGAAATCACTATTGGCTATAGCAGGGGGTTTACAATCCTACATCAAACAGCAATATTAAAGCAAGTCCATTTTTAATAGAAAATTGCTATTGTTATTATAGCATAACTAGCAGAAATGGCACATGGTTTAAAATCCTATATATCAAATAGGTACATTGCAAAATACCAGTAATATCTAAAATGATTGCTATTATAGCTGTTGCAAATTAACAGTTATTTCATTTTTATATTTTATATTAAGTTTTCAAGGTGTATCTGATCACATGTTATACCTGTGCTTTTTTTTTGCTAGTTTATTGCTACACTGTAGGAACAATCCAGCATCTTAGTGTGTTTCCTTGTGTTAATTAATAAGTCCAATATTGTTCCAGGTAGTAGAGAATTTGTAAACATTGTCTCACATTGTAAAGTTACTTTCAAAATTAGAGGAACACAGAAAAGGAACAACATGTACATAAACATCTTCATGGTACAGTCTTGACTTGGCTGGAAGAAATGCTCTTCATTTTCTTGAAAAATAGACTGGAAAAAAATGTATCACTTTTTAACATACACTGTCTTAAAAGACCTACTGTAGTAGTAGTAGTAGTAGTAGTACAGAGCCATCACATATAAAACCTTGTATATTTAAGACTACCAGACAAGGTTCTTAAGCCTGAGGATTTTGAAAAGACAAAGAGTGGTAATCAACAATGGCGGCCTAGGATTGGATTTTCGTCCAATTTTCCGCGTGCTAGTCTAGGCAACGCTGGGCATAGGATGGTGAAGTAAGTTCCTTTTTGATCATGTTGTTATAACTACTAATATGGTTATCATCATCTTTTATCATTACTGTTTTCAATAAGACTGTTTTCATTGTTATAAATAACTATCATAGACCTAATTATCATTATTTCTTTGTTCTTTCATTTGTTTTGGTCCATTACGTAAATGATGCAATAAGCGCCGCTATCGATATAAGCACCACACCAAACATAATTTTTTTCACTATTTTATACTAGTGCAGAAAAAGCCTATGTACAACCCTGGGGTGGTCCGATGTCCCCGCCGGGGGGATGTCCCTCAGTGGGAGCATAGTGGGTGTAAGTGCTCAAAATCATCTGGAAGTAGTCCTGTGGGTGAATCCATTAAAAATTATGACTGTTAAATTTAGGGCTTTCAAAGGGTTTTTTAATTGATTTTTGATTCTGCTAATATTAAAAATAACTTCAAGAATTGGAATCTTTTTTTTTTTTTTTTTCGACAAGAGGGCCAGCTTTCGCCGCTGGAGCCACCTCTTGTAAAACAGATAGCACAATTGGAACACGTCATTAACTTGTAGTAAGCGCAATTTAAGAGCCTTTCTAGAATGGGTGCCACACTAAAACTTCCCAAAAATGTTATAAGCGCAGTGGTACTTATTAGGTCTTTACTATAATTTCATAATTATTTTAACAATGATAAATTTTATTTTATATTGTGCAATGTTGATAAACTGAACTTTTGAATCATAAGGACAAAATAAATTTACCTTATTCATTATTTTCTAGTCATTACTCATCCATTCCTCCTCCCAAGTCATTGATGGGTCAAGCACCAAGATATGATGGTCAGAGGTCAAGGAGTGGAGGTCAATCCTATCCAGATTATGGTCAAGGTAAGATGCTTGGTTTATTATCTCTTTTTAGAATGGTCATATTACATCATGTGCTAGGAAGTTTCTCAGCAGACAGGATCAGTAGCTTGGTGGATGTGAGCTGTTAAACGTTGTGTCATAGGTTCAGTCAGATTGACCTTTGATGTGGTTTGGTGGAGAGGGTAACTGACCACAAATATAAAGTTCACGCTCTCAACCTATTTATTTACTTACTATGTATTTACAAACATTTGGTTTCTCCTCATTGCCATATAATGAGAACTGAAACTATAAAAGGTAAAAACATATCATTGAAACAATTTAAAAAAGACCATGCATACCGACTTAATAACAGTTAGACATAAAGTACGACTGTACACAGTGTAATAGCGAGAGTGATGTAGAGAGTTCTAACCATTACACCATAGAGCTGGACCTGCGAACGTCAGTTCGTTTTTGGCTCCTATTAATTTTATAAGTATTTTTGCGATCGTCATGGTGTACGTATATGTGTGTGTATATGGATGTGTCTATAGTTTGTAAACAGACAAACGTGCATTTCCAAGCACTTGTTTGTTATGATTTTTGCATATGCAGTACTGGCCCTGTAGTTGTGCCCTATTGCTTAAAAACATTTTTTTTTATAAACATCAAGTCAGAATGACAATGAACACCCTCTCCCCTCTACAAAAGACTCGGAATTGTTAAACTTTAAGAAAATATGAAATATGTCCATGTAATATTTTTTTTTTCAAGTTGAAATGGAACCACTACAGCGTGATATGATTGCATTGCTCTTGTGATACAAGAGTTGCAATACTTGAAAACTTGAAATGTATATTAAAACCAACTTGTAACATTGTAAATATTAGAGTTAGCGTTAATAGAAAACATGATCCCCTTTGGGATATGGTTAGTTCATCTACTTGAACATCCACAGTTTTATTTCGGTGTATGACAATTTGTGTTATGACTTAGGGTAAAATAATATGAAATATATAGGAACTTCCTTGAATTAAAGACCCTCCATATAAAGACCACATCCATTGCTACTTTTCTGTGGCACAGGATGTGCACATATCCCTTTTATCCAGTTCCAAAAATAGTCTTTAAATTTGTAGAGACACCTTTCTATATAAAGTAGCAATTCCATTACTACCATTCCTCTATGTTATTTTAACTAATATTAGACAGTCAGTATTTAATTAATGTCATGAGTGACCATTGTTGTGTGTATATTTTAAGTAATATTAAAATATATTAACAATCAGTACACCTGTGTACAAAAATCTATATAGTAGTAGGAGTTCTACAGCTAAAAAAATATATATATATATATATATATTTAAAAAAAAAAATGCTAAAAAATCTTTTTTGAATTGCTATAATTTATAAACAGTGCCCTCTATATTCTACATTGCAAATATAAGTAACTGTCAAGGTCAAATAAGCAATTGGTGGCCTATGACCTGCGTGGTTACCAAGATAGTGTGATCAAGATTTTGTAAGCAATTCTGTAACTAATACTTCTTAAATCATCCTTTTATCTGAAGAAATGAAATTACGAAAGATCTGATAATACTGTTTAATATGTCGGTCATCTGGATTTTTCGTAAAGCGTGCCAATCGGAGGAGGTACTAATCCGATCGTTTCCTGCATCCTTCCTATTTCGCAGGGGAGAGGGAATTAAGTAACCCAATTGTTTGCCAATGCGTACACTTAACAGTCAATCAAATGCTACTTTACACTAGATGACTATACAAAATTATTTAAACATGACACACAAATTACACACACATGACGTATACAAAATTAACATACCCTATATACATCTTAATATTTATGCATAAAATTACATGATACAATTTACATAATTCAGGCTGTGACATGTTAGTTTCTTGGTAAAAAAGAAAATCAAACTGATCAAACTTTTTCATTTTAGAATAATTTGCTTGTATTTTTGGGGACTGAAGAAATGTAGATACGTTTTTTTTTTTGGTTTTTTAATGATATTTTTCTTTTTTTTTTAAAAAAAAGGTTTCGCACTTACGTCATCGTAAAATTAATAAATGTAAATTATATGGTCCCTCGTTTTTATGGTCATTTAAAAAATTCCAAGTATTCTCTTCTATTTAAGAGAAAAAAAATCAAAATATTTTTAACAAACAAAATCTTAGCATTTAGTTACTATAACCAATTAGTTATAACTAGCTAAAGTTTTTTTAATTATTATTATTTTTATTTACTTCCTATCAAATAACAGAGATTAAAACACCAATAATAAGTTGATGAAATATATAAGAATAATATATTTCATTTAAAAAAAATAGGCGTTCGAGATGGAAACATCAGATTAATTCCGTGCTTTTGTGATGGTTTTTAGTTTTATTTCTGAAATTTCTTCCATGAAAAAATTTAATGTTTGCCAAATACTCAAATTTTTAATGTGTTGTTGTTGTTGTTAGGATTATTTGAAAATAAGTTAAAACAGCTCTATATTTCACCCTAATTTTTAGATTTTGTGATTTATATTTTATCCAAATAAAGTGAAAGACTTGTACATGGGGCTAAATAGAGTGCCTTACGGTTGTAGCCCCCTCTATGGACAGTTTATCTTTCCGATATGATTTTCTTTTAACTTTTATGGATTTTTTGTCTATTGTATATATTGAAAATAATTTGTAAAAGTATGAACATGTTTGTTTGTATAATATATTTTCTAACAAAAATTTGGTAACTTTGTATATTTCAATTATTAGCTTTCGTCTGAAAATCAAAACAAAAAAAGAAATCCTTCACTAACAAGCGTTTACGAAGTACGCATAAATTAAAAATATATTAGTTGAAAGTCCTGTCTAGTTGAATTGACAAGGGCATACAAGAACAAACTTTGGCAGAGTTAAATAAAAGTTGTGTAAATGACTCATGTATTGAGTATTTAATATTACTCAGCGATCAATGATTTTGATAAAGGATTATGGGAGATTTATACGTCTTACCCCGTGGTCTAGATCGAATATGTTCAACAGAACCTAATCAAAAGCCACTAAGTAATTGTATTTAATTCATTGAATTATCATTGGTGTCATAGAATATTATAATCTGTCATCGAAACTCAAAATTTTAAGTAAAATTTTCTTTAATTATGTAATGTTTTAAAACAGTACTAGATTTATTTTTATTTATTTATCTACAATTATTAACAATATTTAAGTTTAAATGTCTTTAATTAGCCTCTGAAAACTAATAAAATAATATTGAATGTTTGCATTGCTAACTTTTTAATATTTTAAGTATAACATTTTTAATATTGTCAATTAACATTTGCATAAATTTACCATTCAGTGTCCATTGGCCTTTAAATTGTCTAGTTTAAAAAATTTGGGTTTTTTTTTTAAAGTAGAAAGTCTTTAAATCAATGAAACTAATGTTATAATCTGGCCTAACCTATATTGTTTTTAATTTAGTAAATGTTTTATGTTTTTTAGGGTTTTACCATGGATAGTAGGAATATAAATGCTTATAGCTTTATATCAAAATAGTACTTTGATTTTCATTTTGTAATCGTCAAAAGGTATTTGCATCATCAGGCTGAAAATAGTAAGAATTTTTATATGATGCGAATTTAGCTTTACATGTCTTCAATTCCAGGGTATAAAAATATTGTATTTGTATTCAACTAGGTTAGATTGGTATCCAAATTCAGGAATGTAAGATTAGATACAAACAATTTACTATTCGTTGTACATGTCCAATTTATTTTACTCGCAAGACCAACCCTATTGTTATTTGCTGTGTAATAAGAACTTTTCAAGGTCTTATTTTTTTATAAGATTATAAAGAATGATTACAGCGAGGCAACAAGCAAAAGAATAGTTCTCTTGACCATTCAGTATTAGCCAATCAAACTGTCAAGCTGTTGAATACAACCTATGTTATTTTACTATCGAGCATTTGTATTGGCTGGAGTGTTACCTGGGGCAATGCCCGGTTTGTATTTCATTATCCAATCAATTCACCTTCTCAGATATCATCACCACCAAAGAAATACATGAAATATAAAAGGATTTTAACCCCTTCTGGTCGCAAAATTGAAAATGACCACTTTCTTGACCACGCTTTAATCTCCCTGGACAATGACTTATTTAGGCTTGTTAAATGCCGTGCAGTTTCACGCAAACATTTAAGTTTAAATGCTTAAAAATGATTTACAAAACACGTAATTATAAATACACACGATAACCCTGAACAGATAACAATTCATTGGCTTATTAAACAATTTAGAACTTTCACCACAACAATTACAAAATGGCTGGTTCATTATTATGGTATCATTTTATGAATTGGCACGTTTTAAGGCGGTGGATTATTCCGTCGGCAACCATCAAACATCAAACTTGACCCGGTCTGCCTAGTTCCCAACAGAAATCAAAAACCAGTAGGAAGTCGGGATAGATGAATATAAGATATAGGATTTATGTTGCAGTTTTTGTTGTGCTCAGCTAGCAGGGAGATGTCCTTGCCGCAGACTTACTGCAAGTTATCCTACGGATCAATGCTACCAGGAAGCTATGGATGTTTGAATCGGAATGGACAATAGGAAGTCCGTTGCTGTCTTCTGACAGCGGTTGTATGATGTACGGCTTTGTGCGTGACCTACTTTATAAACCACATCGCTTATTTTGACCAATAAATTTCTTTGATCTATATGCCGTGCATTATGAAATAGACAACAAAGTTGCACGTCGGTTTACGGATGCGAAAAGCAGCCGATCGTCAGCCACAGACCTTGTTGTAGTGGTCAGTGCTGAGGTTATGAATCATTGTTATGCCATCTCATAATTGTAATTTTATTTATTAGTATTGTTTTACAATTAATTACTTTAGAGAAGTTTAATCAATTAATCAACTATGTAATAATTGAAATTTGTCTTCAGAAAAATTATACGTAACATTTTACTGCTTATTATCATCTTCATCAACATCTTAATCATCGTCATTCATGTCAACCCTTCTTTAAAGTTAAGAGCCAAAACTTGGGATTTTTATCTTCACTAAGAAAACTTACAATTAAAATTTGATTAATTAAATGCATAACCTCTGTATTGAAATCTCAACCAATAGAAATTCAATGAAATTTAATTAATTGCTAAATAATAAGGTCAAATATATTATCAATGAGATTTAAATTAACACAATTCAGTTTTGCCGATTCACTGCCTTCATCGAGAAAAAAAAAAAAAAAAGAAAATCCCACAATAATTCAGAAACAAAAATATTTTCTTATTTAAATTTTTAATTGAAAGTTAAAACCTTAAATGTATTAATGGGACAATTCAAAATATTAAACTATATTTTTAAGATATATTTAAAGTATATTTTTCAAATATAATATGGTAATAGTTCTTAGCATATTAGTAATCTATTCATTTTGAACTTAAGCAATATACACTGATTTGATATGATTACTACATTTTATATAAAGGTTTGGAATCATTGTTATTTATTACCTTCTTTACATTAAGGGCAGTTATAACAATTTTGTTTATGGTTTACTAATTCTAATAAATATGTTTGCTGCCACCTATGTTGACTTTGTATACTACTACAGTGTGGATTACAATATTCCATACATCATATCAACTTATATCTGACAATTAGGAATATTTCTGTATTCAATGTTATACTACTGTATGTACTGTACAAGTTCGATCTTATTGGTTTACTTGTTTACTTATACAAACCAATAAAGACTCAGCTTGTTTGCAGAGCAATTGTTATGCTACATATAGTGTTTATAGAAGTACACAGTAGTTTTGATTTAATGCTAAAGTGTTTTAACAAGTAAACCTCTTGTAAAAAAATATCATTTCCATTACTTATTTATTATTTGACATTATTTATTTATTTTTTTCATTTCAACTTTCTTATATGGTGCTTTACAATAAACACAGCAGCTAATACAAAACATACATTTCAAAATATAAACAAGTGAATTCCAAAACAATTGTTCTACAATATTTAGAGAAAAGAAATGTTTTAAAATGACATTTGAATAGAGGTGCCGAATCTGCTTCTTGAAGATAGGCAGGAAGTGCGTTCTAGATCGTGGAGCTGCAATAGAAAAAGTGCTATCGCCAGCTTCTTTGATTTTGGAACAAAGAGCTGGTTGGAGTCATTAGAGGAGCGCATTTGATACCTGCAATAAGTCAACATGAAGATGCCGTTCAAATTATTAAATTATTAAGTACCACCGTGCTTTAAGACAAATTTTAACATATTTCTAGCGTTGCGTCGTCAAACAAATCAAAAACTACCGTTGGAGGTAAGAATGTTGCAATCAAAATTACCAACTAGACCTAAATCTAAAATGGAGGCTCAACCTATTGTGCGGTTTGTTTTTTTTAACATACTTCCGTAATGTTTGATAATGTCACAATTTGTCATACAAACCAGACTGCTGGCACGAACATCAAAGTGGGAGCCAAAAAAGGAAGAAAACATAAGCTCTTGCAGGATTAGCAGGCTCGGAAAGTAAATGCAAAGCGACTTATCAGAGTAACTATTTCAAGTTCAAGTTTGTTTTGGTTCTCACTGTGGTTATATACAAATGAAAAAAAATAGTATTCAGGTCTCCCTCCAATTAAAGACCACTTTTGGGACCAGGGTTTCCATGGTATTTAGCAGATTTGGTCTCTAATTAGAATAATAAAGATAATAGACATTTGTTAATTTGGGACCACAGAATAGTGGTCTTTAATTGGAGGTGGCCCTTAATTGGAGGGGTCCTTAATTAGAGGGGTCTTTCAAAAAATATGAATCAAGATACAAATTATGAATGGTATTCTTCACATACCGTAATGTAAAGGTATGAATAATAGAGGACTTCCTCATAATATAAGGTGAAATGAAACACTTCTTACAATGTTATTCTAACAAAATGATTTTAGTTTGGAAGGAAATATATGTTACTTGCAAATTTTCATCCTTAAAATCAATCAAGGCTCATAAAAATCTAGAAAATCAAAGCCTCTGCTGCAGTTGCTTCCTGGGATCCAGGGAACCATTATGGGAATAGTGGATCCCTTATGGAAGGAGTGGACCCCTATGCAACCCTTGACCACAAACAATCCTTTTTCCTATCATGGTCCTTTTTCATGTTTGTAAAGTTTATTTTAGGATCTCCGACACATGAGAAATGCACACCTCTACAATGAAATTCATTTTTTCCTAAAAATTTCATTTTTTTTTTTTTTTTTTTTTTTTTTTGTATTTGTAAGTCTAAAAGTATACAATAAAAATGTGAATTATTTGTGTTTAATATTATTTAAATGTTTTTTTGTAAAATTATAAATATTGCATTCTACTTCACCTTGCTTTTATAGCTTTAATAATTTCGTCTGGGATTTCATAGACAGTGTCTGGAATAAAAAAAAAGTAGTGTAGAAACAATGGCATAAAATCCTAAGGGAACCAGTGGGAAGCAAACCAACCACAGGGATCTGTAGAATTCAGCGAATTCCACATGTTAAAAGGTGAAAATATTCCGTCGGGAAGCATTTGTAAACTAAGGTTGCATAGGCAGCTATGTATAGTAACCATCAAGGGAAAATAGGAAAAGATTATAAAATTAGGCATTTTGGTAATGATTACCACGTGCTGTATAAAAATGTTGACCACAATTACATTGCTTTATATATTGGCTTCGAGACAGTAGAAATTATATGAATTAATAATGGTAGACTTGTATTACCAAAACCACTATTTTATCCCTAGCTAAATACCTTCCTTCCTTAAATGTCTTCTCCCTTACTTTTGAAAGACCTTGCCCCATAATTTAACTGGTTTGTGTGAAGGCAAAATGTTATTTCATACTTTCCACCTGCCAGTTTTTAATAAAATTAACATTTAATTTTTGGCCTGTTTTAATGATGTTTTCTATTTTATTGCTAGTTTTATTTTCTCCTCCGCCCAGTTGCTTTTGAATAATAAATAAATAGTACAGGAACTTGTATCGCGCCTTTTGCCAATGGATACAAAGCGCAATAAAAATAAATAATTAAGATAATAATTGGTGATCAACAAAGACACCAGAAATGACAACAAAACAGAACATTTGGGCAGTTAAGTGAGATCTACTTGGGGTACAAATGTTCTTGAGAAGCTGATGAAAACCAAGATAACAATAAGCATGAACCATATTTTCATATTTTAAATGTTTTAAAATATTTTAAGTATTTTCTAAATATTTTTATATTTTTATATTCTTTTGGCAGAACCATATTGCTAAATAACAGATCAAAATTTTACTTTAAAAAATAATGAATATCATTTAACATGTAGCTTGATCTTAAACATGATGTGTAGGTGTGACCCTGCCATCGATGAGCTTCAAGTTCCTTTTGATCTGAGGGGGTAGCACTTAACCAGGATCCCTACCCACTGGCATGGAATTGTTACAATAACTAAAACATGAATAAAATGTAAGTAAAATATAAGAAAAGACAACAAACTATTGTAAAAACAAGAATGCTAAAACAATGCTACACTACACTCCCAAAAAGGGGCGTAACTGCCCATTTTTACACCCAATTTTTAAATATTAAAAAAATCTGTATCTCATTCACCGTTTCCCAGTTTTTCGTCAAACAACTTTTTCCTGTCTTAGAAAAATCAGTTCTACAACATATCAAAACATTTTTTTCCTCCGGAGCCTGACTTTAGAGCAGCGAGGCTCTTGAGCTCTCTCCCTGACAGCCTGAGGAGTTATGATGATAAAAAAAAATGTTTAAAAAATTAATAACAGCGAAGTTTAATGATTTGGCCCATGGTATCCTCTTAAACAATTTATCGAATTTGTAATAAAGTAAATAATAGAGCTATTCACAAAATTATGATGAATTCTTGTGCAAAATGTAGAATTTGCCCTTCTACTACTTGTACACAATATACAGCTTCTATTTTCCTTCATTGTTTTTTTTTTTTTTTATAATTGATATCATGTTCGTGTTTTCTCCATCATTTTTTGTAATATTTTATATATATGCAATATATCTTTAAAAGTTTTAAAATGTCTACTTAAATAATGTTTTTATTCTGTAATTAATTATTCACTTGTATAGTATTTTTTATTTTTTTAGTATTTAAGACATTCTGTAATTGGCTTTTGTAGCTGTTTGGATGATGTTTGAAATAAAATAAAATGAAATAATGTTTACTAATACAGAGGTAATGTAGGCTACTGTAACTAACATGGACATTACTGATAGTCCTAAGCACATTGTGACCAAATTCACTGTTATTACACAGTTGTTTTCTTTGTCCCTCTATTTAGCCATCCAAGTCCTCCCTAGAGTGTGCTTAAGTACCTAGGCCCTTATGTGTTGCCAGAGAGCACAATCCATGCTTTGCCCGCCCAGCTCATTGGCAGGTGTGAAGTCTATTGTCTAGCGTTCTTTGACTGCCAGATCTTACAGGCTGTCAGGCTTAGCCCATGTCCAAATACTGGACACTTGAAGCATTGTCAGTATGTTTGGTCACTCCTTTTACCTTTGTAATGTCCACAATGGATGGAGAGGCACACAAGAGCCCTTAGCCTCACATGTTACGGCCACACAAAAATCTGCTGCGTTTAGAATCGTCTGTTTACTCAAAGGTGGTTAATTATGTCATTTTCGACACCATCCAACAGACGTCCATCACGACGACAATTAGAAGGTGACTTGTCCTCACAGATTTAAAGATTTTCAAAAGGATTTAAAATAATTTGCGATTAATTGTGAACAGAAATATGTTGTTAAGTAAACTGATTTAGTTCAAGCCACTTGAAATGTGTAGTAAGGATGTTGTCGGATTAAAAATGGTGTGAAGAGTTTGGGAAAATGTTGCAAGATGTTGCAAAATTTAAGGATTCTTTATAACAGAATGTCAATAAATATATCCCAATAATTCAGATAATTCTCTTTGATTTAAATTTTTTTTTTTTTTTTTAAATCCACCTTTCTGACAGAAAAACATTTTTTTAATAGCGAATAAAATTTTGTTATATCATGTTGAATTTTGAAGCTTTGAGTAAGCTTTGTTAGTGCCATAACATTGACTCATTAATTTAGAAGGGCTTTAATCTAGGGAACAATCTTGGTAGGGTCAATGTGACGTACAAAGATCCGAGGGGGGATTGGGGTGGGCGGTGTTTGAGGATTTTGTGTATAAGTAACTCACCATAGACACTGGTAAATGGAGTTACATGGAATTAAAATCGTAAAATAGCTTCTTTTTTTTGAGTACCCTTTTTTTTTATTACCCTTTTTTTAAAAAATTACTATGCTCCCCTCTTCTTCCTTTATTTTCTTTTTCTCTTTATTTTCTATCTGTTTTTTTGGGGAGGGCCATATCCTCTATTGCCCACAGATTTATATACACATTTCCATCCAGCTCCCCATTTTTAATCAACCTGCCTTTAATTAACAGAAAAATTTTGATTGGTTGATATATTATATAATAACTAATCGTCTACATAAGTTTTTAGCAATGATAGTTTATATATTATTGTATTTTATTTGTAACTCTTTATTTTCAAAGAAGTGTTATCATTAGGCTTTTTTTTTTTATCCAAGTTTAATCCTATTAACACCCTTATTTCCGAGACCAAATCTCTTAATATTCCACAGATCAATTAAAACTGTCATTAATTTAGACCATTAGATAGCAAACTCATCGTTAACTGTCATCGAATGTTAATCCTGATGTCCTAGGCACTTGTCTTCTTTGTAGCCCTCCGTGAGAGGCACTTGGAAGCACTTTAGGGCGTACATAAGATGGCCTAGCCAGGCTAGCATATACCGTACATTATAGAGTGATGGAATAAAGAGTGTTTGGATGGAGAACGACACAAACGAAAGGTTATTGCAACAGATGAGAACGAAGGATTTTTCAAGCACCTTGTGATCACCTAGTGATAATTGAAGTGTCTATTGCGTTTTCTTCGTTCGTATTCAGGATGACCCTCGGTGCTGCGTCGTTAATGGCTTCATAAATTAGCTCGCGGATTCCCATTGTTACGGGCCTAATTTTCCCAACTGCTTTCTGGGGAACCGCGATAAAGACTTAATAAGCAAAACAAAAGAAAATTTCTAGCTCGTATATTAAGCTTTTAGCACTAATATGCATCTAAGTTAATTATACTATGCTATGTGTTGTCAATGCATTGTACGACCTTTTACTTCAATTCATATACATTTGCGCATGGGTACTACTAATAAAGTGTTACGTAATACTACAAAGAATTCAACTTTGTTCAATCAAGAAAATTGATGGTTTTTTTTAATTTAATATGTTAATATATGGAAAATAGATTGCTTGTTTGTTTTTCTCCTGGGCGAAGATTTTCGATATTTTGTTGTTTTCTGCACATTTTCGTTATTTCTCCTGATATAAATTCATAAACATAAATTTGTTCTTTTTTTAATTAATGTAAATATTAATTATTGTTTATGTTTTTGCTGTTATTATTATAGTTTTATGTTTTTTGTTATCTTATATAATTACTATGATTGATTTTCATATTGGTTTTAATGTTATTATTATTATTATTATATTATTTTATTATTTTTATTATTATTATTAATGTTATCATGTTACTAAAAGCCTACCTTAATGGAAACTTAGACAAGGACAAATTAGAGAACAATTAAAAATAACGATGTTAAGGGGAAACACAAAAAGTATTCCCCTTAAGTCCGACTTAGCGCATATTATTATTATTATTATTATTATTATTATTATTTTATTATTATTGTATAATATAATTCCATTTTTTTTATTTATCTCCCATAATTAATATGTCTATTTATTTATTTATTTTTTTTTTTACTTCCGTTTCTTTTTTGTATTCAAATATATGTACAGTTGCTCATACAAAGAATGTATTTTTATAAATGAACACATAATTTGGAATACAAACTCTATTTCTTCTCAAATTGTGAAAAATTACATTTTAAACATAAATATACTTTTCTAAAAAGAAATATTTTTCAATTCCATTTTTAACCATGGAAACAGACTGAGTTTGTTCATTCATCTTCATTTTATAAATATGGAATCAACAAAGAAAAAGAATCAAATTAAGCGTATTTTACTGACTATTAATACCAGATAAAAAAGGTGTTATTATTTATCATATTAAATGACCTCAAAATATATAAATATATATTATGTAAATAAAACCTCACCGTATCCCTTTACATATAGGTTGCGTCCAAATATTTGTGGCTCATTTTTGTTTAAAATTGTCAATCAGTGTTTTTCTGGAGCTGTCAGTCATAGCTGCTGTAAATTATTAGATTCTGTCAATTAATACAGCCTTTTACACTTGTACAGTTCCTACCTTTGCGTTTTGTGTGGGTTGTACCCTATCAACTGACTTCATCGTCCTTAAGCTAAATAAACTTCTTGTCTTCTCACACTTGTCCTTCTTATATCCTGGCCGATATTTTAACTAGGCACTTGATAGGGTCGTCCATTCATAAACGTGCTTCCATTCATAAACTTGATATTTTCCATAGTATCAGTGATAGAAACGCATAGGTACACATTTTAATACAACCAAGAGGAAAATAAAAGTTGTCATTTTAAATCAATTTTGATCCTTTAATGTTTGTTTGTTTGTTTGTTTTTTTTTTCATTTTTGTCTTTCAGTGATAATTTAGTAGCCCAATCGGAGTATGTGTACTCTAAAACAATTTAAACACTAGGATTATTTAATTCTGAGGTGTGCTGTTTGTGTTTTAGTGAAAATGGTATTGTTCAGTGGATGGATTTCTGTTGCGTCTTTTAAATGATTTTGTTTTTATTTTAATCATAATTATTAGTTTTTCCCCTTGTAATGTTCTTTTTATGGTCTTGTTTATTCATTTAATATTTTTAAGTAATAGTTACAATAAGAACAGGTTTTACTTTTATCCATTTTTATATTATATTAATTATAAATGATTGATGTTTACATTCTTTGTCATGTGAATGATGAAATAAATGATATGATGTGGTATGATATACGGTATAACTATTCATAATTCAAGTCTTTGGGTGTACTGTATATTTTAGTTACTTTAATAATATACAGTAATCTTAATTTAGTAATTATGACTAGTGGAGGTATATCTCCATACAAAAGTTACTATCATGTGATTTAATAATTTATTATCCAATAAGTAATATATTAATGTATATTAATATAATGACCAATAGTATATGTAGGTTTTTGTATTCCAATTGTAGCAGATCATGATCTATTAATTATGCTGCTCAACCTTGTGTTAGTCAAACATTAATTAATTATTTAATAATATTGGGCCTAGTTAGTACAAGCTGTGTTTTCTGACAGAGTGATTAACGTTCATCTGGTGATTGTTTATTTTTATGGTCCTTTTATATTCAACTAAAACAATGTATTGTTAACAATTAAAGCAATTTAATGTCTGAAAATACATTATATTTGATTATTTAAGTAGGATATATAGATGAGTAAGGTGGGTAAATAGAATAAAGTGTGGATTTTAAAGGGTTTCCTTAACCCGAGCTCTGATCCATATAATTACCGGTAAAGGGGAGATTTCTCAGAATGGGATTATTTGGTATGAAAAGCTAATTCCTACCACATCCCAATTCCACAGATCAGATTAAATCTGCTGTTAATAATATACCCTGTGCAGTAAGGTTTATTTATACATAGGAATAGACAGCTTTTACTATATATGAAGCAAACTTAACTTTAAATTTCTTTTTATTTATGTATGCAGGTCTTTCATAATCATTTAATATTTTATTTTCTAATTGCTAGGCCATTATTTAGATTTGTTGAACACATCTGATCTATTAAAAATTTCAGGTTTACTAGTGAAAATTTGTTGCACATATTTGGAATTCAACAACATTGAATGTCTCCCTCTTTAGTTTAATGTTGATATAATGCAACAAGTTTACCTCTACATGCATTTCTTCCCACTCATCTCTTGTTTAAAATTTTCTGTGCGTTTGTAATTGACTGTTAGTGAATGAATATGTTGTTAAATATTTTAAAATTTTTAATTAAAATGCGAGTGCAACCAGGATATAAGATTTGTCAATTTTGATATGAAAAGATAAACTCTAATCCATCTTGCCATGTGCTAATTCTAAATTAAACAAACCGCAAAAAATATCAATCTGATATTAACTGTATATAATTATGATATTAATCAATAATGGATAATCAAGTCTTGTAGAATTTGCTATAAGATTTGAGGTCATAAAAGTATATAAGATATATCATATAATTATAACAATGTCAATGGTTGTGCACTTTTATAGCGCATATAACATTCTCTATGGGCTTTCCAAACCAACAGAAAAGAAAAAAAACCCAGAATATATAGTTTAAAATGGGAATACAAGCAGTAGAAGAAAAAAACTACACAAAAATATAGAAAAGTGAAAATGAAACACAAAACAGGAGAGAGGCTTATAATTATATAATTATTAATTGGTAATATAATTTATCCCTTGAGAATGAATGACAGAATTGTTAGTCACATTGTAAATTTTATTCAATTTTTTATTTTAAATTTTTAAATAAATGTTTATAGTTTTTATAGATCCTCGATTATTTTAAGGTGTTAATTCTTGTCCCATATGCTCTTTAATGCCCACTTGTTTTGTTCCATTTTTTGTATCGGAATAGATCTTAACAACAAGATGAATCTGTTGTAACAGGAATGAGCCGAGCTTAATATAAGAATAGCTTTTACCGCTAGACTAAAGCATAATAAAAGAATCTGCATTTCATTTCTTGCCTTAAGATCTCGAGAAAAAAATCTTACAAAGAAATTTATCTTTCACCAAATCTGTGTAGTATTTCGCAGGTTTATAGCATTTTTGTCACAAACTAGTTTATATTGTGTTGTAAGTTCATGGATTTTGTGCAAGATAAACCACAAAGATATCTCTTAAAACTTACTTGTTGTTTATTTATAGTTGCTTTGATTGTAAACAAAATTAAGTGATTAGCATAAAGAGAAACATTGTATCATCATAGATAGGAATCATGTAGATTTACATAAGTTTACTTCACATAATTGCAAAATTAAGCTTGTAGTCATACATTTATTTTTATTTTTAATAATTTATGAATACATGAGGAAAACATTAAAATATGTTGTGTTGTAAATACCGGAAAACCACAACAAAAACAATTTAAATGTTAAAAATGATGTTTATAGTCATGAATTTATGTTTATTCTTCATAATCTATAAATTGTACCTGAAGTACATGGGAGAAAAATAAAATAAGTTGTGTAATAAATACTGGAAAAACCCACCAATTAAAATGTGAGAAATTATGCTCATCGTCATAAATGTATTATTTTTTTAGCATAATCTATATGTAGTAGCTGAATTAATTGAGAGGACATTATAATGGCATACTCAACAGCTTAGCATTTAAATAAGTAGACTTGTGAGATATACTGGAAAAACCCTCAAAAATCTAATTTAAACATTTAATTGTTCTATTAAATAAATTATCAATCCCCAATGAAAATCAGATTGAAAAACAAATTAGTTCTGCTAAGTTATTGATTTTTATATTAAAAAAAAAATCCTTTAATTTATTACCAGCAAATTTAGTGGTTTATGCCAAAGAATGTAGAAAATTATATTATGAATATTTTTTATGAATGTTGTTTGGCAAGGTAACTAATTTATCATTTTAATTTTGAAGTTAATAATTTACCAAAATATTTATTTTTTAATCAAATAAACGCCACACTCCCCCCCCCCCAGTATAACTGTAAGCAAATGTAATAGAAGCAACATCATTTCAACACAGTCTATTAATATTCTACTACAGTAAGGTTACATTTTTTTCTAACCTGGTTGGGATGGGTAAGTCTTTATGATCAGGCAGTTTAACACATTTGATGATAATTATGTGAAATTTACATTTACAGTGAAATTAAGTGGCATTTATTTGAGTATATACATATCCATTTTACACCAAATAAAATAATAAACACCTCCACTCCCCCCCCCCCCCTTTGAATAAATGCACCACAAAAAAATCTTCTCAACAATAAACAACCCAGGCGTTTATTGAATAAATAAAGTATGCGTTCCTTTAGATTTTTGTGTGGATGGTTTATGATTATACCTGTGTTGCATCATTTTTTTGCCCATATTGTTTTATGTCCTGTCATTAAATGACTTCACGTTTTTGAACATAAAGAAACACATTAAAAGTAAAATATAAAAACCACATGTGACAGAGCTCACCTGCTGAATACACGATCAAACTATCTCACAAAACCTACACAGATACGTAGATGTGCATCCAGATATAAACACATAGAGTAAAGACAAACTGGTGATAATAAGCCAGATAAGGAGATATACAGACATGTACACAGACACCCTGGCAGACATGGACAAACAGAACCATGTTTTTCTCTTCCTAGAAGGCAATCCAATATATATGAACATTAGAACATAATCTTTGATTGACATGTTTAGGACAAAAACATGAATTAGATTGAAAATGCCTTCTATATTCTCTGTAGAGTATTAGTATCATGATTATGTGAAACAAAAAAAATGTTGTCTTGTTTAAACGCAGTAACATTTGGAAATAAACGTCAGTCGGTTTGGAGTTTTTATTCCTTTTTGACCGTTCTTGGTAGGCCTAAAAATCTGTTTATACTTGCAATGATGACGATGAAAAGCTAAATGCAATTGTTCATTATAGAAAATAAAAGAAGTAAGAGAAGTTTTCACACTAGCACGATAGTATTTTCACAAATCAAATGATGTCATAATCATGGAAAAACGATAAAAACATTGTATTACAAATGATTTCATCGTTTTCCCTTGATTATGATATCATTTGATTTTATTTGTAAAAAT
This sequence comes from Anneissia japonica, assembly GCF_011630105.1. Lineage (NCBI taxonomy): Eukaryota > Metazoa > Echinodermata > Crinoidea > Comatulida > Comatulidae > Anneissia > Anneissia japonica. The sequence continues at coordinate 303,922 of NW_022730291.1, read as the reverse complement.
ATTTTTACAAATCGTCATAGAATCGTGCAGTGTGAAAACTTCTCTTATTTCTTTTATTTTTTTTATATGAACAATTGCTTCTTAGCTTTATATTTTTTATTGTTATCCTTGCAAGTAAAAACAAACCTTAGTGCTACAGAAAATTTACGAACCATCACTTCATACACTTCTGTTGAACGGTAATCACAAGGTTAATATCCATGCAAAGTACTTTAATTTATTCATTGAAGCATGAAAAGGGACCTTTTGATAGTATATCAGACTAGTATTTTTATAAGCTCCTGTAAATAAAATTGCAAAAAAAAGATAAAGAAAATAAAAAATAACCGACCCTATATTTTTATGGTTTTAGGTTGGTTGGCTTTTAGCAACACAAAGTTGTATCAGCATCCTCATCAATATCATTTAAGTATTTTTGTTATCTGTATCGTGATCATCATCACATCTTCATCATTATCAATAATGCTCCTGCTAAAACTTTTTTTGTGAAATTTGTTTGACCTCTCTCTAGGCTAACTGAGACTACTTTTTACTCAAATTTTTCTTGGAGATAAGTTGGTTGGGAATGTTTAAAAGTTTCATCGTTATTTGTATCGTCAGAATCATCACATTTTCATCATTGCCATCGTAATCTTTATAAGTGCTGATGAAACTTTTCTTTTGGAAATTGTTATGCCTCTCTCAAGGTTAACCAAGACTATTTTTTGTCTTGGAGATATGCCAAGTTGGTCAGGAATGTTTAACAGTGAAAAAGTTTCATCATTATGTATCGTCATCATTCATCATCATCATAATCATCATCATCATCATCATCATTGTCATTTTTATCATTAAGATGCAAATAAAACTTTCTTCTTTATTTGTTAGACTTCTCTGTAGGCTAACTAAGATTACTTTTTGTCTTGGAGATATGCCAAGTTGGTTAGGAATGTTTAACAGTGAAAAAGTTTGATTCCTGCTGAGCTGTGCGGAAACTTCATTATCTGCCAACAGATCACGGAATATTTAATCCCATTGTAAGGCGTTAAGTATAAGGATTAAAACGATATAAAAGATATACGTGGAAAGAATAGATTACAGTAGTATCAAAACTTGAATTGTTTTTACATGTATCATTTGTAAATTCTATTACAGATTAGAAAGTATAATACATACTCCAAGTATTGAAATGCACGCCATTGTGTTGGGATTCAATATTTCAACATTAATTATGTCATCATGATGACATAATTAATGTCCAAATATTGAATCCCAACACGATGGCATGCATTTTAATACTTGGAGTATGTATTACGGATTAGTGTGTGGTAGATTGTGGAGAACCCTAAAATTTAAAATTGAATCATTAAAATTACTAATTTGAATGATTAAATAAGTCATCTTCTAAGAGACATAGATTTGAACCAATTTAGTTTCTGTTTTAGGAAAGACTTTACTTTGCACACCACTCTTCAACAATAAATATTTCACGTAAAAATAATATTCTATTTTTGGCTTTGTTAATCGTTTGTTGATTTACATTTTAGAAACAAAAATCAAAATGTGTTTATTTTTATCCTGCCTCCCACCAGGTTATTTCATATTAAAAGTATTTTATAACATACTTAATAAAGGAAGCAAATAAAATATTTGAATTTATATTTTGCTCAAGGCTGTGTAGTATATTTTCAATATTTATTTTCAGCAATTATGTTTATTTTGTTTATTTCTAACATTATATTGAAGAAAAAAAAATGTTTTTAATTATAATTTAATCATATATGTAAAATGTGTGTTAAAGTTAATTAACTTGGACAAAAAGATTTTACATTTTAATTGCTTAATTGTTTACTGTAATACGAATAAGACCGAACTTTATTGTTGTTTGAAGTGAAATACAAATTGAAGTTTAACATTAAAAATACATAATAAAATATCAATAATAAAATCTCACAAACAATCAAAAAGTAAGAACCAACGGATAAAGTGGAGGAAAGGAAACAAAAGGCACAGGGACACATTAAAACAGTAAAAATGAAAAACGTAAAGTAAGTATTAACTTGGCTAATTGAAATTTAATGAGAATTTATAAAAATATTAGTTTAGTAAATAATCAAAAAAAAAGATAAACACCAACGTTTTGTAGTAATTCCATAGTATGCAAATTATGCTACCAATTCAATCCGGAAACGTTTCCCTCTTGATGACAAGTGTACAGTATATATCTAGAGTAGCTAGGCTAGTGTTTAACTTCAACAATCAAACTTGCTCTCCAGCCTATGATAAGATTTAAACCAGATTATGCCTTTGCTCCAGGCCGTCATTGTATTCTCCCTGAGGCTAATCACTTGAACCGAAAAACCCCAGATCGAGTGTTGAAACCTCGACAGCGTCAACTTGGCTAGGCGGGATCACCGTTTAGATACAGTACACAGGTTCGATCGTTGACACCACTTAACTTTTGGAGTAACTAAACAAGCTTTTTGAGTGTGAATTGGAAAATAATGATAACAATTATGATTACTATTTGTGACTTATCTCTGGTTATTGGCAAACATAGACAACCTATCCAGGTGTAGTTTATTAAATAAATTGTCTGTTTGTGTTTCTATATTTTTCCGTTCTGTACATCTGCTTTTCCGGCTACATACAACTGTCAATTTAATAATGATAAACATTAAAAATTAAAGTAAAAATAGTAAATAGAAATATTGATAAAATAATTAAAATATTATGATAATATGTATCATAAATATAATACTAATGATAATTAAATTAACTGAAATATTAACTGTATAATGTCAATATCTATAATATAATAATTTATTATACAGGCAACAATTCAATTTATAATTATGTGTATATAACAATATAATAATAAAATATCACTCGATTGAAACTATAATAATAACTAAATAATAGTAATATATATTAATAAAGCTGGATAATATCAAAATATGAGTTACCTACTTTAAAAAATTAATTAATTATTAATTAACAGACCAAAATTTGTTCCCTTATTCTGGTAGAATCTTTATTTAAGATTTTTAAAGTATAAAAACATTTGTTTCCTCTAAAACCACCTACAATTGAAAATAACCTCAAATTAAATATCACCTCTGCTTAAAAACACCTCAACTTGAAGATTACCTCCAATTAAAGACCACCTACCAACTAAAACCTACCTCCAATTAAGGACCACTTTTTCTTCAGCTCCAGATTAATGACTCTATCTTATGATGATAATTATTTTTCCTAATAGCAACGACAGCAGCTATAAACTCATGGATCCAAAATTTGTCTTTAATTAGAAGAGAGATCTATAGTTTGTTGCAAATCTGTCATTTTTTTTTTTTTTTTTTTTTTCGAAAAGAGCAGTTTAATGTTTTTATTGAGTGTGTTTGAAGGGGTTATTTTATCACTGGCAGTATATCCTATTCAACTTCTCAACACTGTATCAATATGATGTAATTTCATTCAAACTAATAAAAAAATATTATGTATATCAAATAAAATTTATTGGAATTTATCAAGAGTAATACTATACTTCATTCAGATTTATCTTTAATATATACAACTTGAAGTCTGTTGAGTCCCCTCTTATTAAATTCAACCACCTAAAACAAACAAGAAACCATTCTAAAAGGTGTTATGTACCAACTAGTAATTACCGTCATTTGTGCTTCAATTAATTACTTATCCAATCTGCTGCCGATTCAGGCTTTTATCATGTGTTCCATTCCAGGTACTTGGGCCTAGCTGAGTGCAATTGTGCGGCACATTAGGACCTCTTATGTTTCATGTTGATAATTCGCCGCAATGTTCTTTATGAGCTTCAACATGTTGCAGATATTAGCGGGGAATAAAAGTACCGGCAAGGTCGCTTGGCAGTTTCAACTGTGATTTGGAAATGTGTCTGAAAAGGGTGTGCCACTTGCGAAGATTAAAAATTAAATAGGCCTTGTGATTTTTTTGTTCCTGGAGTTATTGTCCAGCTACAACTGCCCACAGTTGTAGCTGAAAACAGATTGTACAAAGTATGTTGGTACAATTCAAACAATCTTTGAAACATGGAGAAGCTTATGTTTTATTGACAGCATTCATTATATTTACAGTTTCGCACCTTTTTGCATGGAATATTTGTTCAGATGTTGGAAATTATTGATATATATCAGTTAAAACTTCAGGATTATCGCTATACGTGTGACATTTAACATACTGTAAGGCGCGGAAAATTTTTTAATACCCCTTGTTTAGCAAACTTATTTTGTTAAAGACCATCAGAGGAGAGCGGAAACAAAATTTAAATTACATTTTTTTTCTTACATAGCAAAATGATTTTGCCAAAACCAGAGGAGGAAGTAAAAATAAAATGTATTGATGAATGTAAACAGTGTATTAATGAGATTAATAAATGCTATAATTTATATAATTAAGGAAGAAATACCTTATTTTTGGAGATTTTGTTAAAGCAGAGAGTGTAATACAGTACTAATAAAGATTTTTGTTTTTCTGGAAATTTTCATTTTTTCGTGGCAGAAGGTGTACACAAATAAAATGTTATTTTTATTCTAAATCACTGTTATTGGCGGTTGGAGGGTTTGCTAAACAAGGTATCAAAAGGAAAGTCTCGCTGAAATGATTTTCTGAATCAAAAAATAATACAGTCACCATTTCCTAAAGTTAAGTAAATTGATGGTGATAAAACATTCAGAATGATCAAATTTTCTTAAAACTGATTAGAAGAAATTGTAAATGTATAAAGGATTAAGAATAACAAATGTAACAGCTTGTACATAAAAAAAAAAGTATTTACAAAAGGTAAACACATTAAGATGTTGTTGAAAAAGTGAATTTAAATTGTACTTGTGTGTGATGTGTCCACCTTGATAAACACATGTGGTGAACCATTATCTAATCCCCCACTCAAGAACCTCTGTTGCCATGTTTCAATGCTACACGGAGTTTCCTTCTTTCGTTCTGCCTGGTAAAAACCAGTGCAAACCAGGTACAAGCGCATATTCCAGTAGTTAGATTTTAAAGATTAGAATTAACTTCCTTATTTTGAAGCACTGTAACATAAACATTATCAACTTAAAACAAATTCATGTATTTATAAAATATTACTAATTATTTTACAGCAAAAAAATAATAGAAATACTTCCAGTTATTGGAAGTGTTTTATTATTTTTATTATCATTATATCCAGTATAAAAATAGGTAGACAATTTTAAATTCAATAATTGCTATGCTTAAGTTCATAATGTGTATGTTACCTCAAAATAAGCAAGTTAATTTAATTTTTTTTTTTTTTTTTTTTTTTTTTTTTGATATTTTGTCTTTTTCAGTTGACAATGCATCTTTAATAAATGTAAAGATAATAATGTAATTTAAAGGATGAATTAATATTGTTGTTTTGGTTATAATTATTGTTACTACTTGATTATATAATTAAATTAATAATGATAAATTATAATTTGATAATGATAATACTGTTATTTCTGTTGATGTTTATTATTATTATTAAAATATTTTCTATTTGAATTTTCATTTTGTTTAATTACACAGTATAGTACTGATAATATGCTATATTGGTTTTTTTATTATTTTGATTGTCATTTATGATTTTATAATTATTTTTTTTCATGACATTTGCAATTCATACCTGTAGGCATTCATTTAAGGTTATAAATTTGTTGAAATCATATAAATAGTGAACATGAAAACAGAACTGTTGCATATATCAGATTAAAGCCATCTGATAATAATTGTTTAAATCCTCTTAATAATTTCAGAATATCAGCTTTTTTACAGCAATATTCTTTACCCTAGTCACCGATGTGATTTTTCTTTCAGGTGGTGGTCGAAATAACCGAGGGCAAGGGTCAAGCGGACGTTACGGAAATCAAGGGGGAGGTGGCGGCGGCTACTACGGTGGACAAGGAGGAGGTGGCGGCGGTAATTATTATGGTGACAGAAAAGGAGGTTATGGCGGACAGAGCCACTATGGTGGTGGTAGTGGTGGAGGAGGCGGTGGCTATCAGCAATCGTATAGTGGAGGAGGGTAGGTTTTTTAGGTCATAAGGCTGGAATCGTTTTCAAAGGGAATTGTTATTTAATAGGTGTTGTTTTCTATTAGGTGTTTGTTAGTGCTTTGTAAATGCAAAGCAGAGCATTTACTTAGGGTAGCAAGGTGTGAAAATCTAGCCAATGAACTTAATCAAGTGTTCTCTTTAAATTCACTTGAGGTAAGTCAACACATCAGGTTGAAAGTTGACCTTATATTGATGGTGTTTTTCTTCGAAGGCAGTGTTTACTCTATCAAATTTGATGTGACAAGAAAAAAAATGATATGCCCAATATATGTAATATGACATCATCATACTCATATATGAGCACATCACTTAAAGTTAAATAGCGTGGCTATATCAGAGTGCTGTGTTCAATCGCTTCAATAATGGTTTTTTTTTTCCCTTGAATAAAATGAACTTTACTCCTTTTGTACATATGCTCACCTACAATACAATATGTAGCAATATTAGGACCTTCTCACATTGGGCATATCAAAAGCTTCACTTCTATACTCATATAACTTGAACATCACTTGCAAATTTGTCCTCAGTTTGATGATAGCAAGCTTTTGATTTCAGGACAGTAGATCTACAGAACTGGTGCGAGCACTAATGCAATGAGAGAACTAAACTATTCCAATTTAATTGAAAGTAATCTTTATTGAAATTTCAAAACTAACTGAAGTTTAACGATCAAAATCGGAAATAACTAATATAATGCCAGCTTTTGTGTTTTTAGTACATTTTAATGGTAAAATATTAGATTTTAAAATGCCTATTCCAGAAAGCCTATGAAGTCATTCAGGCGTAATGAACGGTAACCAACGTCTGTTGACAACAGAGAGCGTCTCCTGGCGTCGTGACGACACGACTGTGGTACTCTATACTATGCTTAGATGCATGTGCATATATGTCTAGAAATTGAAATCTTGTTAATGACAATACTTTCAACATCACTTACGACTTCATTTCTACTCGTAAGACTTAAGCAGCTCTTAGAACTTCATTCCTACTCATGAAAATGGAGCACCAACTTAAACTTCACTTCTTTCTATAGAGCTTATAATAGCAGCAATTATGCTTCATTTTAAACTTCACTTATATTCATTAGACCCTGAGCATCTCTAAAAATTTCACTTCTACCCTGCTCCTTAATGATTACTTGATTTATTTTCTATGCGCAACTTGAAACAAACGGTAGAAATTCGCTTCAGCATTTTTTAAAAAAACTTACTTAAATTTAAATAAAATTGAATATAAATCAGTCTGTAAAAATATATCAGAATCTAAAACCTAAAAATACTTAATTTCTTTTCATATTTGGATTTTTAACTCTAGTTACTAACTTACTTAAATATACAAATTAACCAATTTAAATATAGAATTTAACTTTTCAATTTGTTAAGCTTATGATAAAATTTCAAATGTATATTGTTAACTTGGATTTTCCTTTACTGTATTTAAACATTTGTCTTATAAAATACATTGTTTTAATTTGTCTTTATTTTTTTACTTTTTTTTTTGACCCAAATAAAAAAATAATTTCCTGCAATTCCAACCCTCCCTTTTTGCAGGTTCTTAGTTGGTTGCTTGTCATTTATTGATACATCACTGAAATGTATCAAAATAATTACACATAAAATATATTTTAATTATTGGTTATTGTTGTTGTTTAATCACGTTTGTGTTTATACTTAAATCACCCTATTTTGTACAGTTGAAAAAGACTTTAATTGTATAATACCGTCTATTATTATTATCTGTTGATGTGGTCTTGTGGTTTACTTGTAAATAAAGACATGGTTGATTAACTGTTTGCGATATGTGGATTGTCACATAGGCTAGGAAGTGATCTAAGTATATGTAGGCCCCTTTGATCCCTTAAGAATGATTCCCTAACCACCAGAAGTTGAGTTGACCTGACCTAGAAATGGCTAACCAGGATGTGCCTGCGTGACCTGATCTTCAACTTTGAACTACTGTGCAAGAACTAGTATTTCCCCTTGCTCCGCCTGTCTGGACGAGGGCAGTCCAACTGACCACATAGACAGGTGACATGTGTCTCTGTGTTTATCAATGGAATTTTGATAGTAGGTTCCTGCTAACTGCAGGTCTCCCTGTAATTGAAGATTTCTCCGATGAAAGACCACCTTCAATTAAAGACCAAATTTCTTATATTTTTGTGATAATATTTTTTTCTAATTGTAGAACCAAAGCTTCTAAAGACAACAAAAACTGTGATCCCAAAAGTGATCTTTCATTGTAGTGAGACCTGTATTTGCATTGTTTAAGGCTCTTTTTCTTGTTTTAGTCCCAAATGTTTCTTATATTTTTTTAAAAACTCATTCCCTCCCCACACCACCTCTCTCTCTTTCTCTAATTGATTTTCATGAGAATCCATTTACCCTGTATCATTACTATCATTCTTCCTCTTTCTCTGCTGCTGCTATATCAATCTACTATTTCCCATATTTCTACCTTCCTCTTATCCTCATGTATCCAGTCATCCTCTGCTATCAAAAATCATTATCCCTTTCCATCTCCTGTCTTTCTTCCCTTCCTTCACCTCAAATCTTTCTCTATCTTGCTTCTTTTTTTTTTGTATATTTTTTTCTTCTGCTTTTTCTTTTTCAGTTGGTATTTATCGCGCTATCCACAAACAGCGTTGTTTGAGTGCGTTACTCAACTCTTTCCCATTAAATATGTCATTACCAAAGCAATAAGTTAATTTTACTGTTGATCTCCCTATTATAATTAATGACTATTCAATTTGAACACAGCAGGGTATACCAGTCTTAAGCGGGAGGGGGTGGAGTTAGGGAGGGAGATACGTTATACATACGCAAGGTGTGACCTTTTGTTGTTTTTGACAACATTAGTGCATCAATTGTGTCTGATTGACAGGCGAGCTAAACCAACACAAAGACACCTCTAATGAAAGGCCTGTAATTGAGTCTATTGTTAAATTATCCGTAAGTTAGTATAGGTCTCGTAAGTGTTATTGAGTAAAGTACAGAGCTTGGACTGTGATATAAGTTATGGATGTATATTTCTAAGACAGTATTTTTCAATATTAATTTAGCAGGTTTTAAAAAAATTTGTATGACATTCTTGCATAAAAAAGAAAATTTAATATGTAAGCAATCACATTATAGGAATACACTGATTATAGCTTTTGATGTCAAACTTAAAATCTATTATTACACAATCATATGATTAATATAGTAATGTAGTTTTATTTATATAGCACCTTGTACAATTGACTCAAGATGGTTAAATTAAAATAAATAATAATCACTTTTATAAAACAGACTAATATTCTTACAGTGCACCCTCCATTTCGAGACTTCCTTTATTCGAAATCACTTTTTCAAGGAACCAAATAACAACCCTCCCCCGGTGTTGAGAACAAACCGTGAGACCACCCCAAATGTTCAGGTTCCAAAGGTCGTCACAAAATTAGAGGGCAAACTGTATTATGGTTTGAAAAGTTCACCAAAAGAGATGAGTTTTCAATGGACCCTTAACATCCCCATTGACAGTGACTGGCAGATGATATCTGGCAAGCTGTTCCACAGCTTAGGAGCTGCAACTTTGTAGTTTCTTTCACCTTTAGTCTTAAAGACGTCTGAGAGAGACAAAAAAAAAAAACATATCATTGTATCGGCTCTTTTTTTATTTGTTCTCCATTGAAATGCAACAGTAGCCTGAGCTAATTAGCTCTAAAACACAGTCTTATTAATTCTTTTATTTAATTCATTGATACTCATTATATTATTGTTTATCAAATTATCTATTTGATTGTCATATTCAGGCGTTAATATTCATGGATATTGATTTTTATTGACTTAACTAGGTATTTGTTTATCGCTTTATTACACCAATTGGGGCATAATCACCCTTTTTTCCACCTTTTCCCCCCCCCAGTTTTTAAATATTCAAAAATCTGTATTTCATTAACCGCTCCTAAGTTTTTTGTCAAATATACAGTATGCAAGCTTACCTTGTTTGTGGTGTCCTTTTTCACACCTAGTGTGTAAATATCATATTTATAACTTGTATGTTTACGTTTATGTGAAATAAATATATTCAAGTTTATAGAGATAATATTGATGATTAGGAAAGGAGGTTTTGTCTGTGTTACGTTGTTATCATAGATGAGCAACGGTGGTTTGGTGATAGTTGGGTGGTGGTTTTGTGACGGTTACTTACTTATTTACTTACTTAATCCTCTTGGCCCCATGGGGGAGCATAGGGCATCCACCTTTGGCGCTCCCCCCCCCCTTCATGTAGTATTGATATTTTTCAGGTCTTGTAGAGTAGAGCGACGCCAGTTGTTCTTGGGTCTGCCCTGTTTTCTGTTTTCCCTGCGGGTTGTAGCCTAGGGCCTTCTTGGTGACATTTGTATGGTCTTCCATTAAAGTATGGCCTATCTATCTCCACATCCACATAAATCGTTATTAGGTTGCTGATCTCTTCCTGATCGGTTTTGCTCCACAGTTCCTCGTTGGATATCTTCCTTGGCCACCAGATTTTTAGAATGTATCTAAGGCATTTATTAATAAAAACTTGCAACTTGTTCTGTAGTGATTTTTGTTGTTTTCCATGTTTCTGAACCGTGGAGCAGAACTGACTTGACATTTGTATTGAAAATGCGCATCTTGGTATTGTTTGAATTATTGGAGGAAAACCATATTGGTAGCAGGGTCCTGAATGCATGTCGTGTTGGTGACGGTTGTGTGGTGGTATAATGGTTATGTGACGGTGGTGACAATGGTGAAGGTGATATTACTGGTGATATTGGTTGAAGTGATAATGCTGGGAAAAGTGAAAAATTCAATTGAATTAGAGAGTTTAACTCATTTTTGTTTCACTTTCTCTACATTTCAGACAACATGGCTGGAATAGAAACATGCAGGCACAACAGAGTGCCTACTACCAGAATCAACAACGTTACCAGCAACAGCAACATCAACCATATCAACAACAGCAGTATAACCAAGGGCGCAGAAAGCAGAGAGATGATCGCTACAGATCTGTAAGTAACACTTTGTTTTTTATGTATATATTTTTTTTCCTTTTTCTTATTTATAATATATATACTTTTTCATATGCAACAAGAAGCTACCAACTTGTTGATGCCAAATATTTCTGAATAGAAATTGGTTAACAGCACATTTATTATTTACAAACTCTAATTACTAGAACAATTTTTATATTAAGCCTCTGAATGAATTTTAGGTAGCAGGATTGTTTTAGTTGTAAGAGAAGATCCTGTAGTTCCAGGATTTGGACCCAGTACCCTGAGATTGAAGGGGGCATCTTCACCACCGAGGTACAGCTCAACTCTGATGCTGAAAAAATATTTGATTATTGCTTTATGCATTGAACTAAAAACTAAATTTGGAAAATTTATTTCAGTATTTGAATTACTTATTCTTATTATTTTTTTTGCATTTTCAAGTAAAAATTAAAGCAACAAAAAAAATGGGTTTTTTTTTTGCTATTAAAAATACTAATTAATTGTGAGTATCAACATTTTATTTTTGGAATTGATTTCTATTTTGAAAATCTGAGAATTAGTGAAAATAGAATTATTTTGATACGCAGCTCATGTAATAGATAACTTAATTGATACTTTTATTTGAGCTCAAATTTAATTCTTTATATTAATTTCTCGAAAACGTTCCAGATTTATTGATAGACAGTATATATTTTTATGTATGTATTTTCTTTAAATATTTAATTAAGTACCTGTTGTGTGAATTATCCTGAATTTTAAAGGTGTCCCAATAATAAGTCAAGAATCTCTTGAAAGAGTGATAAGTTCCCTTGCATTTATGCATAGTCAGTGTCCTCCGGTGTTTTTTTAGCGTATTATACAAGATTCAATAGATTTTGTTGTCAACCACGTTAACTAACCAGCGTTTTACTGAGTGGATAATTGTCATGAAAAAGCTATCCATTGTTTATAGTATTTTTTCACTCTGTCTACATGCATCTCTATTAAGTCGGTTTTAAAAAAGGAAACCTCACAACAAACACAAAAGTGCATGTGTTTAGTAATTAGTGGTGATAATTTTACCGTCCGTTATCCTTGAATAGATACAAAGGCCAATCAGTTTCAGCCAATTTTCCGTAGGCACTATCCAAGATTGTTTCAAAATTGCTGGGGATAATAAGCCAAACACAAGATGTTAAACTCACTTTCGATGAAGATATCTTCTTCGGTGATGTCACCTCGAATTGTGGAAAACACTTTTCCGGCCAATTACTTAGCAGCTTGATTACCGCAGTAATTTAGATAAATAGATCAGCAAACCTATTGTGCTAATTTCTTTCAATAAAAGAATTATATATCATCTTACCTTGATGTACTAGCTTTTAGTGTTTTATAAGAATGTACATTCCAAAAATATGTTTATTTCTCTTCTTCCCCTACCCCTAAAAAAGAAAGGAAAAAAAAAAAAAAAACATTTTTTGACATAATCATCAATTAGGCAGTGGTCTATAGACCATGTCATGTATTTGTTAGGTATTAGTCAGTGGTCTATAGATCATGTCATGTATTTCTGAAAAGATCTCAGGATTAGTATTTATTACTGTAAAATGTCTGATTAAAAATAGTACTCGTTGTGATCTTGCTCTATAGTGATCCACCTTTTATAACAATGTCCTGCTACTCTAATATTAACCCACTGGGATTACTCTTGGAACACCAAGTTCTAACGGAAGAAGAATTTCCCAACTTGTTCGCTGATAATCGATGACGATCAAATAGTTTAAACCTCTAAAATACAATGTTAGAAATGGAAAATGTGTTTATAAACAAAAAAAGAATCAACAATCTTTTACATTTTCTTTGTGGATTGCCGACAAGAATTGTGGGAGGGCTATTTTTTTTCTCTTCTTTTTTGCCTCAGACTTTTTCACAAAAGGGGTTTCTAGCCTAGAAGAATTTATTGTAGAAGATCATTTTAAAAATAATATTTAGTTCCATATAATGAAGTAACACACAGTTAATATCTATTTATGTTTACTGAGCAATCAAACGTGTCAATTGCTCTCATTTTCGCAAAGTTTCGAAAGTTCTGAAGTGTTTCGTTCAAATATGCTGAGGTTTTTTTTCAATGAAAAGTTGCAGTGCCGTGTATAGTTTGAACAACTCTGCCCTGATTGGGCAAACACGTTGGGTGGCTGGTCAAACACAGTGTACTTGACCAATCCTTCAATTGTTGGTCTGTTCCACAGCTGACCTTACATAATCATTTACATAGTATTAAGAATTGCGTTAACTCGCTTTGGAATCACGAGTATATTGATCGTATCATAAGCGCCGGGGCTATGATTCTGTATACAGTGATGACAATTGGATTTAGAAACTGATTCGAAAGAAAATATTGTAACAAGCATTAATGGTGATGAGTTCGATTTGGATACAGTATCATTATCAAAGCCATTTGACAAGTGTTTGCTCTTCAAGCCGTTGCTTTCATTCGAGGATTTAATAACATCCAATTGGCTAGAAGTCCGCACAAAGCTGAGCCTGATTAGCTAAAATTAATGAGTTGCGTAAACTTTATTTGAGCTCAGATTTTCTATGGTTCTGATCACTAATTGTAACTCTTATACCAACCCAGGCAGTTTATTCATGCAGTCTTCACTCCAAAGAATTTGAATTCTAAAATCTTTTCACTTTGCCTGTCCCAACACAAGTTTTTTCTGTTATGCATCTATGCATCTCATATTCATATCTACTAACTTAACCCGATCATGCCCGTATCCAGGGGGGGTTTTTATGGTTCAGGAGAACCCCCACTTTTCTAGCAAACCCCCCTCTTTTGTGGCGAACCCCCCACTTCAAATTTCCCAAATAAGTCCTCCAACCCAACTAATGCACTGCAGACCCACCCAGACACAGACGTTTTCAAACATATCTGCTTTTATAGCATTGCTTAGACCCATAAAGCACCAAAATCCTCTTGCTTTGGGGGTTTTGCCGACCCCACCGGGGCTTCAACGGTGGACCTCAAGCCCAGAAAAGCTCCCCCCTTGGAAGGACCTGGCTACGGGCCTGCCTATCATAGTAATCCAGTCCTGCTACACTATTCCAAGGTTTTTACGTCTGCTTCAAACTAAGGTCTTTCATTCCTGTTAGCCACACCCAAGACTTCACTCCAGCTTCACTTAAGCTTATAATTCTGCAACTGCCACCTAAGCTTTTCACTACTACTTTAAATTTCTTCTTCTCAATCCTGCGCATTTTACTCCTTCTATTTCCATTCCCATCAAGTGTGTTACTTTCGCTATACCAGCCAAGCCTTTCAATTCTTCCTGCTACTCTACTCTAGTAGCTCACTTTTAGCCATTTTCACCATACCGTATAGCCTTAGATTACACTACTATTCTAAGGTCTTGCATCACCCCTTTCTTTCTTTTATTTATTTATTTATTTATTTATTTATTTATTTATTTACACTCTCATTCTACAGCGGGAAACCCGCCACTTACAGAATGGATTAAAATATTAAACATTAAAATATGACAATATGATTAATAAAATAAAAATAAAAATAATAATAATAATAGTAATAATAACAGTAACAATAATTCATCTTATACAATTTTACAACTTTTCTTACAAAAACATCCATAACTGTCAAAAAACAGGTCAATAGAGTTGTCTTTGACAACACAGTTATTAAAAAGAAGACAAATACGTGAAATAAAACCATTTTTGGTAGCATTGACACGACAAAATGGAACATAAAGCAGATTACATTTAGAATTACGTGTTCGACATCCAATAACATGAAAGGAGAACAAGGAAATAAAGTTACAATCAAACATAGAATTCACACACTTATACAGAAACTGAAGATCAAAGACAGAACGACGAGAAACGAGAGAAGGGAGGGAAACGGACAACACAGGACAATGGCAAGTTCCTACCAGCCCTTACATTTCACTTCAATCATGTCTGTTTCCCAACCCATGCGTGTCTCAGATTCCACTGTTACCAACTCTACTTTGCTGTCCTACCAACCTTAGCCAAGCATCTAACTCTGTTATCCCACCCAAGTCATATATTCTCTTAAACCGCCCTTACCGTAGGCTAAATTGCAATACATTACCTAAAAACAACCAACCAACCAACCAAACACAGACAGCAGAACTTGACGTAATTCATAAAATCTCAAGGTTAAATTTTTGTAGACTGTCTGACGGCGGCATCTGGTCAAATATTCAAACATGTGACGTTAGTTCCTGAGGGAAGCAGGGGCCTAACATCTGTTGGATCAGCAAACATGAGGAAAATGTACTTAAAGGAATCACTCAACTGGGAATGGATCCATTGCTGGTCCCCTATCTCCTCACTTGTCAATCACTTAAAAATGACATTTCATTTTACTCAGCATCCATTTCTGACAGTTTGCATTTTTATCAAATGAACATTTCCATAACAATTTTCTTAAAAGTGACATATATAACGATTTTAAAATTTGATGCAATGCTTTTTATTTCGTATGCATTCTGATGAGAAAAGTTAGTACGAGATTCCTTTTATAATCCATACAAGACCAAAAGGAACTATGTCTTAAGCCAGTGAAATTATTTCTCTTTCAAACATTTTGCCGCAACAGTATGTGCTAATCTAGGTCGTGTGAGCAAGCAGACTATACCCCGTAGTGACAAGACCTGGTCATTCACCTAGCAGCTTCCCACAGCCCCCTAATCCATCGCAGCCCAATTGTTTGTGAGACTGAACCACTAGCAATTTTATAGTATTTTTGTATCAACAATTTTAATGAATGAAGCAGTTACAGGTACAACATAAGTCGAGGCAATGAGGCCTACATTACATTTACAAAACAACAAAACATTTAAAGACAGGTTGTGGTAGAAAAAAACATTATTAATATGTTGTACTACAACTGATTTTTGTAAGATATAAAAAGGGTGTTTGAGGAAAAACTTGAAAATGGTTAATGAGATACAGATTTTTGAATATTTAAAAACTGGGGGAAGGTGGAAAAAAGGGTGGTTACGCACATTTTTCCCTTGTCCAGCTTTTAAATATTCAACATTTTATATCTCATTATTCGTTCCCGAGTTGTTTGTCAAACACCAGTTTTTGTGTCTTAGAAAAATTAGATGTACAACATACAATTGTCTGTTCATGCTATTAATAATAATAATAGTTTTGCTTTTATCCTAAACTCACCCTTAATTGGAACTTCAGTATTACATAAAAGATATTACATCTTGAAGGATAAAAAATTACCCTTAAATTCTTCCATTATTAGAACATACATAATTACATCAACTGTTTTCCGTTGGGATTTTTCAAACCACATGACGAATACATTTAAGGAAGCAATACTTCTCCAGGTTTTTTACGGAAGCTTTTTTTTTTCTTTTAATTTTTTTCGGAGTTGAATCGTAGAGGGGAAGTAGGAATTTGTACTTGCATCCTTGCTCAGGTGTCTGATCATTAATTGACTCCACTCAAAGAGACTACGGAACAATACCACCTGAATCGAACAAGAGCCACCCTAAGAGCTGTTTTCAGATAAGGTGTTAATACTATAGAACATAGGCACATAAATCCGTTGAGATTTCAATGAGGCTTAATCGCACGAAGGCCATGGCATGCAGAAGATGAAAAGGTGTAGGCAGTTAGGGGGAAATTTGGATCTCTGTCCAGTCCAATTAGGCAACGATCCTTGGTTTTTGACATTGTACATTAAACCTTCAGTACAACGGTTCCAAGCTCTGACATGACTGGAAGTGATTTTCGCCTGTTGTTATTGACCTGTTTTTACCATCACCCTGTGATGTCATGTTTTCATAGGCTTACATAATGGATAACTCAGGGTATAGCCCTATAAAAAATATGTTGTCGTCATCACACTATCTACACTGGAAAACATGATTGAGATAATACAAACAATAGCTACTTACTGTTTAAAAAAAAATAGAAAAAATTTTTTTTTTCAAATTTAAAAAGAAAAAAAAATATTTTAGGAATATTTTTTTCAGTACCATAGACGACATGAATGCGAGGGATATAAACTAATAAATTTTTTATTGGGCCTTACATCTTAAACACTCTTCAATGGCAGGTCAGTCAGGCCTTGGATATTCAAAAAAGCAGTGTCTCGAATGCAATTCTTGGCAGACCAAGTACAAAAAGAATTATTCATTACATTTCCTCTGATACTACCACCCTAACTTCCTATTTTAAAAAAATATTATGTTAATAAAAAAAATAAAAAAAATATGCTGGAATAACATATTTGTTATATTTGACCTGTTTAAATCATAACTTCATGCAAACCAGACTTTTTTTTAAAGAAAGAGCCCACACACGAAAAAATAAATAAAAAAACTAATTTGTATACAAATTTTACAATGTGTATACTCATTTTTAATGCATATTGAGCTGAACATTTGATCATTTTCTGGAAATTATACTTTAATTCATTTTCTTTTTTATTTTAGGGAGCAAACCGAAGCCATCCTTACCCACCTCCACTGCAACAACATCGGCGTTATTAGTCTGAAATAATTAATTCAGCATCGACAATTATCTGGGCAATTTTTACCTGTCAGCTGGAATTTAATCATAATTTTCCAAAATTTCTGTAATATCAAATGTATATTTATACAATGAGATATACAATTTTAACTATTTACTGTTCAAACTTACTTGTTGATGTACTTGTTAATTATGTAACAGTATTAATTAAGGTAATTAAATAATTTTAATTTTATTTTATTTTATTTTAATTATGTTTAATTAATATTTAATATTAATTAAATTAATTAAATAAATATAATTTTAAGTTAATTTTATTTTAGTTATGTTTAATTAATATTTATTGTTAATTAAATTAATTAAATCATTATAATTTTAATTTATTTTAATTTTATTTAATTGATTAATATTAATTATTGAATATTACATACTTTACTATTAGTGGTTGTTGGGATGGTATATAAGGTGTCTTCAATTAGTATATTTTTATACCTAACTTGAACTGTATTTAACTATGGAATAAACATAAAAAATTAAATGTATTGAATGATAATTAATTAGTATAAATTATTTAATTTTAATTATTTTTTTCAATTCATGAAATGTATATTATGCTGTGCTGTGGCTGGTACACTTTTTGCATATTCATTATCAGAATTTTAATTATTTTAATTTTGTTAAATTATTTCATTTACTATTTTTAATAAATTACATCAGGTGAATAAAATTATTATTGTTGTTAATTAATTAATTAATAATAATAATAATAATATGGAGGGTGCTGCTGGTACACCTTTTTGTATACTTATCAGAATGTTTTTTGTTGTTTTTTAGTATTATTTTTTATTAATTCTATCAGGTCAATAATATTATTATTGATTAAAATATATTCATAATACAGGGGTGTTTGGAAGTTTTAAGCTAAAGACATTTATACCCAAATAATCAGACTGCTTGCAAATATAAATAATAATTAATTAATTAAATTTAATATGTTTTATTTACTTTATTTCAAGAGTTGTTTTTATTGTTATTGTGTTTTTTAAGAAAGAGAAATCCAGTCAGATGTTTGAAAGGTGTATATAATGCTGTTATATTTAGTACACCTTTTTATACCCAAGTTGTCATAATTTTGCCTGAACAGTACTCAGTATTTGAATATCTGTGGTGTTGAAAAGTCGTAAGCACATTTGACAGTAAAATAGTTGATATGCCTTGTAAGTATGTTGAGTGAATTAATTAATTCACCAATGATTAAATCAATACTACTCTCTATTGTCGTTATTTTAGTCGCTTGTAGTAATGATAAAATAATATTTTATGATAGATGATGATATTAGTAGTACTATTAATGTTAGTAGTGTTATTGTTTTTCATCACAACTATGCTAATAGTACTATTAGCAGTATATGTTCATGATTATTATTATTATTATTATTATTGTTATTATTATTGTTATTATTATTGTTATTATTATTGTTATTATTATTATTATTATTATTATTGGTATTTTTTTATTATTATGATCATGATAATGTTAATATCATTATAGGATTATTATTTTTTTACCACAACCATTTCTTCCGTGATTACATTGTTTATTGTCATGTTATTATTTTATGAATTTATTTGATAGTTAAGGTATGTAATTAGCCTTTTTATTCATTTATCATTTTCTTTGTGATTTGTTGTTTTATTTTTGTGTAATAATTGATGTAGTTGTTTTTTATAAATATTATTTTATAAATGTCAACTTTGTTGTATTATTCGACCATCATTAATTTTGATGATGTTATGAATATTAAACAAATCTTAAAAAGTTAAGCGTGAATGCCTACTGCAGTTCCTTTATATTTCTTTTTCTGAGTAAAACATTTCCTAAACGAATACGTATTAGGTTTATTAGTTGTAAGAATGAAAGTTGATACAGATATAATAATACTTGATGTAGTTAGAGCCTTAAATTGACCCATTCTTGAGGTGATTATCAAGAACGCAAAGTAAAATTAACCATTTAATGATGATTATGACGACGACGATAACGACAGGGGCGGCGGCAGCTACGAAGAAGATGATGACGGTAAGGATGATCATGAAGATAGTTATGGTGATGTGATGATGACGATGATAATGATGACGACGGCCATGATAATAATGATATAACAATTATGTATTGACGAAATGATCACTGGTATTTCTATTGGATAGTACAGTACTTCGATCGATATTTTTTATTGAGAAGGATTGTCATCGATGGGACAACTGTTAAATATAAATATACTTCATGAAGTCGTCGTATATTTAATATACTCTTAGACCAGCGTTAGTCACGGTTTAAGTGTTCTTGATAGTTGTTAAAATTCGATTCTAGTGTTTAATGTCCCTTTAGCCGTACAGTTAACGTATTTATTATTGGTTGGGGCTTCGTTTTAGTCTAGGCCTACTTCAGCAGGGAACACAACACAAAGCACACACTTCAAACCTATTTACTTGCTGCGTCGGATTTTTTTAAGTACCGGTCGATGGCGGGTACGTGTGGTTACCACTAATTGAGTGCTTTCTTCATACCTACCAAAAACTCAAAAAGGGTAACACTGTGTCTTCAACCAACGATTGATTCATTATTTTCCCCACATGATGCCGAGTAGGTTAGGATTAGGATAGAAGAAGAGAAAGTCTACCTGTACTGGATTTTTCTTACAAGTTCCGAAGTTTTCAGTAAGTTCAAAGTAAGTCCTGTAGTCTTAAAAATATATTCCATCGAAGTAATGATTTGAAAATAATGTATTCTTTAATGCGGAATTTTCATAATTTACCCAAAATATAGTATTGTTATGGTTATTGTAGGCCTTGTTGATTTGATTTTTTTTTTAAATTTATTCGATCCTCGACATAACACAACATTTACTGTAATATTGTGAACGACAAGACGAGCATCAGGAAGTCGATCTCATTTTAAATTAGGCCTGTTAGCAAATGCCATAACCAGGATTTTCAAATGTGGGTGTTCACATACAAAATTTGATGAATGTCGTGTAGAACCCTGTTTTGTCAAGACGACATTTAACGTCATGAAGTAAAGTTGTAAGCTTTAGTGGTTGGTTGCGATTCTTGCAGCCTAATCTTATGGTCCTAGGTTCAATTCCTGTCAGACGGAGAATGTTATCACGACTAAAAACAACTCCACTCTTTAAGCCTCGTAAGGAGACGTAAATCATAAAGCATCGCTACATCCTGCATTGGCGCAGGTTGATTGTTGTTGGATGTGAAGAAGATATAAAGAAATTAAAAATAACTAGAGATGGGGTGTGGCCCAAGCAGTTAGTAGGTGACATGCGCGTAATCTACAGTAGCGATAGGCATATAAGATAGTTAGCCTAGTTGCATTTACTGCGGTTCTCCGTCAAAATCGACAGTTCATGTCAAAATCAGCATTAAATCCGACTCTACTTTCCTGACAATGATGTAAAATATTTCCGTATTGGCGATACTTGAACAGTAAACGATTTTCAAATTTATTCTAATAGGCCTAACTATCGTAATAAATTGTCTCTGTAGGGCTCCTAATATCTAGGCACAGAGTATGTAGTTGTATCAAATGAAGAACGTGGACGGTTATTTCTAACAGTTTTTTTGCTACAAGCCTACACGAACAAACTCAAACTCTTACTAAAAGTTTTTGAACCCCGTCAGGGGATTGCTTATAAACCTACATTTTAAAATCAACATGTGGGTCGAATAGGTCTTAAGATCTTTAGTGTTTTCCCGTCGTATAATTTCTCATTTCTCAACTGGGGTCTAGTTTCCGCCTGATCTATGATTAGATAATTTATCAACTGGATTAAGGCTAAAAGTACACCCTGGGGGAATTTAGTCGCATGGGATACAATATCCATGCGTGTGTAAAGGATGGGTTAACACTGGTCGTTGATTGGTTGTTGTAACCCTGTCGTAAAAGCTTGTATTTCATTACTAGGCGAATTTATTCGCGCGAATCGAAAGTGTAGGTTCACTATTTGCGCTCTGATTGATTGCGCATTTTTTTTTTCGCTTCACCAACTCCGATAGAATTGTAATGCACATGCGCATAAACCCATGTATAACGTTGACATTCACCATAATTTGTATGTTTATTCTCTGTTTTTGCGATGTATTGCTATTTTCTAGGATGTTCCATTCTTTATTGACTATAATACCATATTTTTTAAAATGACGATTGTACATAAGTACTAATAATAATATAATTTTAATTTAAAATAATAGAGATATTTAATATTTTTAAATTTAAATAAATCAATTATTTTTTATTTTTTATTTTGACGAATGTTCAGGATTATTATAATTATAATGGTTATATTTTTGTATGTATTGTTTAATTGTTATCAATTTACTGCTCAGAGATTGGTTTAATTTTCTTAGTATGATGATCTATGCAGTTATTAGTTAAATTTGTTCCATTTTTTGTTTTATTATTTTTTTTTTTTAACGGTTTTGTATTGTATTGTCTTGTTGGGAGGGAAAGCACATCACTTGACAGTTATTTTTCTTGAAAATAAGTAAAAAAATTATAAATTATAAATTCACTTGGACATGCTCATTTTTCTTTGTGTGACCTATTTTTAGAATATCACTTTTGTATATATTTAAAATGATAAGAGGCATATAGTAATATATATATATATATATATTATATATATGTCTTTTGTATATATTTAAAATGATAATAGGCATATATGGTAATATATAATATATATATATTATATATATATATATATCGCGTCCGATGCACTTGCTAATGCTCGCAACAATATAACATTAGTCTTCGTTAGGCCGTCACAGGAAGCTATGTATTAATATTAAACCATGGTGTGTTTATGTAATATTTGCGTTCTTGTTTATATTATCTATTCAATGTTAAATTAATTTAGCTAAATTGAGATTTGTTGTTAATGGATAGAGGCCAAACAAATGAGACAAAACGAATACATAGTAATGGTTGAACTTTTATCAAAAAAATTTTGGATCACATGATCAAACTTATCCAACCGCTTTTAGAAATTAGATGCACTGTATTCGTTTTATTAAGAGAAGGTCTAACTTGCTTGAAAGTTAACAAAACCTTTAATATAACTCTTCCTATATTGTCTAGGTAATTTAAGAATGATTGTAACAAAAGTTTGTAGACTAACGAAAACTAATTGTGTCTCATTTGTTTGGCCTCTGTTAAATATCATTTCAATGAGTAATAATAATCATAATAATAATAATAATAATAACAATAATAATAATAATACTGTAATAATAATAATAATAATAATAATAATAATAATAATAATAATAATAATAATAAATAATAATAATTAGGTATTTATAAAGTGCCAATATAACTGAATCGGAGTAAAATAAAAGAAAAAACATAAGTCACTGTGCGAGGCTAAATATGTTAAGTGCGTTTTAAGTTTCGTCATGGAAATAGCAATTATGATAGGTTCGGTATTAAAATATGTTTAGAAGGGAAAGTTCAAAGAGTTTCAGCTGAAAATAAAAGTGACCTGTGGCCGTAAGATTTTGTGTATTAAGGGGTTTCTAAAATTTACCGCAGTAAGTTATTTATAACATAATTAAAAATCGATTTTTAATAAGGTAAACATAAAGTAAATCCTTAATCAAGCCTAATTGATTGTAACAAAAGGTTACAATATAGGTTGTGGAAATCACCAGAAAGTTGTGGTTTGCCTCTACTGTTGCAGCATCGGCAGATCAAAGCACAGCTGACACCAATACATGATAATAAACGAAATGGAATCCAACCATATGATCAAAGATTATGATTTTTCATTCAGTAAATCAGTTAGCCGAAAATCCTGCATTAGTATTGTCCTTATTCTAGTTGTTTTCAGTTGTACATCAGTTAACGGAAGTATCTTTAATACAATAGGGCGATAACAAAAAAAATCTAAGCTTCGACGTGGGAACATACTATTCTGCAAAAACAACATACATTATTGAAAAGCTTCTGAGCATAATTTACTCTGTTACTCTTTCGTATCTGATATGGGCAGAGTAGCCTTGTTTTTCTATACAAAATATATTTAAAAAAATTAGGACGGTATTTTTTTTGTACTTATATTAGTTTTTATTGTTGAGATCTGGGTAAGAATTCTTATTATTTACCACTTTCTCTACCACCCCGGACCTAGGAGAACCAGGAGCTTGCCCAGAGAATCTGGCATCCTGGTGAAGCTTGATCCATTGATTCAAACAAAATAGCCGAACTACTTCCGAGTTGGTCGGTCTTGGGCAACCGTATGTTTGGCCTAATATGATGATTTGACTCGATATAAGAATAATTAAAGAACACAAAATAAATCCGCTTATTATTAATTGCCTATTACTGGTGAGAGTACAGTACTCGTAAGAGTTCGGTGCATAATTTCAGACAATAGAGGGCGGGATACTATCAAGTTATGTTGTCGTCTGCTTTACTACGTGTACGAATGACCAAAAGTGACCTACCAGACAAAATGTAAACGAATTATTCGATCTTATAGGAAGCTGGATTTTGGTTGGGTTTGTCCATAGAGTTCTCTATGGTTTGTCCAACTTTACGCATATCCCTCAGAACTTTCATGTAATCTATTACACATAAGATTACTATTTAGGTCTAACTCTATAAATATAAATAATTATCTATAAAAACAAATAAGACACGAATTGGACTTTTTTTTTAATCAGCAGATTAATTATGGTGGTTCCCGTGTTTTGATCCCGCCTACATCTCCGCCGCCTTGATCCGTGCATAGTAAGATCTTGATGAGTATTGGTCAATGGTGCGAGAAAATTACCCATAACGTCCGTTCTTCATCTGCTTCACTATTATACCTGACGTCCTACTGATTCAATATTGAACGATCGCGATGAATAAACAAGGTAAATAAGGAAATTGTTTACTACAATGCCCACACTGATGTTTTAAATTTCACAGGTGTTGGCGATTGGTAGAGAATAATGATACGCGAGGACATCTAGCCATCTAGACTGGCCTATAGATAATTCATCATAAATTAGTTTTACTGTAGGCTTTCGTCGAAAAGTATTAGGCCTACTACACTATAATATGTTAGATAAATCGTCGTTTTTCTGGTTCATTGGTCTCTAAAAACATGTCAATTATATTTGATTTAGTCTCTTAGAACACTTGATGTTTTGAGCACAACCAGTTAAATTGCAGCCAGATACCGTTGCTCTTGAGTGGCCACTAATACAAATTGTTCAATTGTTCGTCGGACAATAAAGGTAACACCTGTGTGTGATTGATTCAGTAGCGGGCCTGCCTTCGAGTTTATGCGATTTACACGGTAACTGTCTCTAACCAAAAATAACAAAAGATATAACCCAATCAAACCGCAATTGTACTACTAGTCGGTAAACAAACCACAAGATGTTAAGGCCACTCTCCCCTAAAAGAAATCCTACCTTGTTTTAAGTTATGCTCACACTTAAATCATTTATCTCAATACAATGTTAAAAATTAGCTATTCGTTTCTATTGGTTGTCATGCAGCACGAAACTTATTTACGCGCGCGTGGACAAATAGTGTGCACATCAGAGTGTAAAATGCTATGAGAAGTCCAATTTAGTGAATCAGATGGTATATGACACCTCTGAAAATTCAAACATGTCGAAATGTCTGTTGATCACGCACAATGTAACTGTTCAGTCGAAGAGAGAGGATCGACCGTTTAGAATTGATTGCTGAGCCCGTTACAAATCCGATGATTAACTTGTCGGCATTGATAAAGAGGTGTGAAAGGTCACACTAAGAAGAAAACCTGAATCATTGTGAAGAGGGTTCTTAATCTTATATGAACTAGGAACAATTACATATTGCCCCTAATGAGTCGTCATTCATAATGGTGTAGTAAACCCGAAGGTCGGTATTTTGTTGACAATTTTGTCATGAAACGTTCTATATCTTTAGCCTACATTTATACCGTAAATAACTGCTAACTTAAATTTGAATTTAATTAAATTATTTCGTCATTAAAATTTTAATATTCAGTATTTAAATAAGTTTTAAAATAGGAAAAAAACAAATACAGCTTAATCATTAGGGCTGTCTCTTATACACATCTATATATTGGCCTAGACCTTTGTAGGACTTTAAGAACACTGATTTATTAATAACTCGTTTATTTCTGCTACTCTTGTGGCCTCCATGATGATGAAAAACATTATGATAAAGATTGATGAAGTGTTTCATTATTCTCACTGGTGAAGGCCACAGGAGTGGCAGAAATATCCTATTTATTAATAAATCAGTGTTCTTAAAGTCTACCATTAAAGTTGTTTCATTTGATAATAAGTCAGTGCTCAAATATAAGAACATGATGTTATAAATCGTATCAAACATAGATGCAATAACCCCGTTTCCCTGATGTTACTTTTTAAGACCCTTTGTAGACCTATACTTGAATATGGAATCCCGGCATGGTACGGTACCCTTTTCAAATTAATCACATTAATTCACTTGAAAAAGTTCAACGCAAGTTTACGCGGGCTTGTTTTAATTATGATCCTACTTTTAATTATGCTGAACGTTTATCCCTTCTTCAGGTTCCACTTATTTCTGACCGTTATAAATACCTCCTTCTTTCTTTTGTATTGTCTTGCTTCCATAGAAAATGATATTGAACCAAATCTTCTTCCTGTTGTTAATAACCGTCGTCTGTCTGATTTTAGATTTAAGATCCAATTTGCTAGAACCAATTGTTATAAATTTACTGTTTTTAATTATTTTCCTTATTTATGGAATGACCTACCTCCAAATATTAGGGAATGTGCAATTAATTCCACAAAATTTTAAATATGTACTTAAGCAATATTTTTTTTTAATTAAATCATATTAAATTACTTAAATTTTATTTTTACCTCTACAAAATTGTACTTCTCTTTGTAATATTTTTATTAATTTTTTATATTGTACATATATGAATTGTGGATTTTTTTTGCTAGAACCAATTGTTATAAATTTACTGTTTTTAATTATTTTCCTTATTTATGGAATGACCTACCTCCAAATATTAGGGAATGTGCAATTAATTCCACAAAATTTTAAATATGTACTTAAGCAATATTTTTTTTAATTAAATCATATTAAATTACTTAAATTTTATTTTTACCTATACAAAATTGTACTTCTCTTTGTAATATTTTTATTAATTTTTTATATTGTACATATATGAATTTAATGTTTGTCTTTTTAATGTTTTAGAGAGCCTTTAGATAGTGATTATTTTCCCTTTTAGGTAATCCTCAGGCTTTTTGTTTTTTGTTTTTTTTTTGTCATTTGTTTCTCTTATCTATTGTACTGTATTGTCTTGCCTGGAAATAAATAAAATAAAATAAAAATAAAATCAACAAAAGTTCCTTTTTTTGTCATTTGTTTCTCTTATCTATTGTATTGTATTGTCTTATCTGGAAATAAATAAAATAAAATAAAAATAAAATCAACAAAAGTTCCTCTAGGAAAAAAAGAGGTCTCTGGTTGGAACCGAGAATATATAAATTACTAACTGTTTTCACACTCTTTGGACATGTTTTCGTCGAAAAGTATTACTGCTACTTAGATAAATTGACGTTTTTCTGGTTGATTGGTCAAACATGACTTATAGATCAATGGGATATACCAATAATATATATGAAGATTAATATTTTAGTTGTTTATATTTAAAGTGTATGTATTGTTATAAAATTTCCAACTGTAGAACACTCACATTAAAATAAACTTTTAGAGGTGAAGTGTGATAGGTATATTTTTTAGTGATATAATAAATATATGATAATAATATCTAATTAAAATTGTTCTTTTCCTTCCTTTCTATGTCGATGAATATAGATTCTGAAATAAACGATTTTCTTTTAACGATGAAAGATA